>NC_057419.1:0-152152 GCF_019320065.1 Cervus canadensis | reverse complement strand
AGTCCTTGTTTGTGGAATTGACTCGTAGTGTCAACCAGCCTGAGGTGCACCCCTGGGGACAGTTTGTTGGCTTAGTGTGTCTTCCTGGGTTTCCTGTGAACTGTTCAAATCTTGGTGTCCACTTGTTGCTAACTCACCCAGGGCCCATCACACTGCTGAACATTTAAGAGGTAGAGAAAGCACGCCAGAAACAAACCCAAAAATGACTCTTCGAATTGTTAGAAGATCTTAAAACCTGATAGAAAAATGGGCAAGAAGCACGAGCCAACACTTTATAAGAAAGATGTATCACTGGCCTTAAATTTATGAAGACATATTTAAAGACATGAGCAGCCAATTTACAAGAAGAGAATGGGATTAGCGCCGAACCACGTTAAGGACATATTAAAACTCACGGAGGTAAGAAATATCGTACTAAAATTGAAACTCAGGCAGAAGTGGCATAGATTTTAGTAATTGCAGACAGAGACATTAGGATTCTTGGAATAAATGTGTTTTTTGCCTTCTAAAAATAAGGAGAGTCCTGGAAATCCTAAAATAGACCCCATTTGATCTTACCTATATGAATAACATAGTCTCAGGTGAAGCCCTTTTTAAGGGTTTCCTAATGGCTCAGATAGGGAAAAAAAAAAAAAAAGAAAAGAAAAATGCACCTGCAACATGGGAGACCAGGATTCAATCCCTGTGTTGGGAAGATCCCCTGAAGGGGGGTATAGCAGCCTGCCCCAGTATGCTTGCCTGGAGAATCCCCATTGACAGAGGAGCCTGACGGGCTACAGTCCATAGGGTCACAAAGAGTTGGACATGACTGAACACGAAGCATACAACAGTGCTGCACATTGAATGTTTGTGAAAGAAATTCAAGTAGGGAGGAAAGGGGGAGAAAGGGAAACAAGGGAAATGAAAAGAAGGAAAGAAATTCTGTTGCTGCTGAGAACAGAGCAACAAGAGATGTCTCCCAGCAGGACCACACCACACATGTCCATCTGAGCACTCTCAGACGGTTTGAAACAACCATCTCCAAATTTGGTCCCACTCCTTCAACCAAACTCATGTGCACGGTTTACCACTAACAGGCTAATAGTCATCACAGTTTTCCTCATTCAAATCCTGATTCACCCAGAAGTGAAAAAGACACGTGTGTCCCAATGTTCATCACGGCACTGTTTACAATAACCAGGGCATGGAAGCAACCTAAATGTCCATCAGCAGACAGATGGTTAAGAGAGCTGTGGTACATAGACACAATGGAATATTGTTCAGACATTAAAAAGAACACATGTGAATCCATTCTAATGAGCTGGATGAAACTGGAGCCTATTATACAGAGTGAAGTAAGTCAGTAAGAAAAACACCAATACACTATACGAAGGCATATATATTGAATTTAGGAAGATGGAGATTATAACGCTATATGCGAGACAGCAAAAGAGACACAGATTTACAGAACAGTCTTTTGGACTCTGTGGGAGACGGCGAGGGTGGGATGTTCTGAGAGAACAGCATTGAAACATGTATATTATCATATGTGAAAGGGATGGCCAGTCCATGGTGGATGCATAAGACAGGGTGCTCAGGGCTGGTGCACTGGGCTGACCCAGAGGGATGGGATGCGGTGGAAGGTGTGAGAGGGGATCAGGATGGCGAAACATTTGGACCCATGGCTGGTTCATGTCAATGTATGGCAAAAAACACCACAGTATTATAAAGTAATTACCTACCAAATAAAATAAAATAAAATAAAATAAAATAAAATATATTCTTTTGCCAAAAAGGGCCTCATCAGTATTGGCTTTTTGACCTGCAAAAACGCCATTCTTTTCCTTCCTTTCTTCCCTCCTTCCTCCCCCCTCTTTCTTTCCTTTTCTTTCTTGTTATAAAACTGTTACACCTTGCTTTCCATTTATCTTTATGACAAAGTCCTGGCTCTATTCCCCATGTTGTACAAGGCATACTTGAGCTCATCTCCCACCTAACTATCACTGTGTACCTCCCACTCCCCCACCTCTGTAATCCACCTCCCTCTTCACCTCCCCGCTGGTAACCAGTAGATGCTTCTCTATATCTGTGCACCTAATTTTTTATCATATTCTCTACTTTGCGGTATGTTTACATTCTATAAGTGATATCATACAGTATTTTTCTATCTCTGTCTGAATTATTTTACTCAATATTCTACCTTCCATGTTGCTGCAAATGTCAATATTCCATGATTTTGATGGGGAAGCTCCTTTGTATGCCTTCTGAACAAATGGCACTGCGACCCCACACACGAGACATTTCCCCAGCTAAGTGTCCATCTCTACACTCACACAGACAAACTCCAAGTTCTCTTCCTCTTCTCCCATGGGAATTGTGTTTTTGAAGCTCAGTCTGGAATCAGTTCTTCCCCCTACTTTCTGGCCACCGGGACCTTCTGGTCCCATCTCCAACTCCCCATAAGACATCTCCCTCCCTACTCACACACTTATCCCTTTCCTGCCCACTCTGCCCCCCACTATCGAGAACTCACAGACAAACATAATTTCACATCAGCTTGATTTTATTTTATTTTCCTTATTAGTGTATGCAGTTGCTATAATATTCAGCATCTGTACTTTTGGCCAGTACTCAGCAGTCAGAACCCAAACCATTTCTGAGGTGTCTAGCCATGCTCTGAAGTCACTGGCTGCCCACTGGTACAGCTGGAATGGCAGGTGTCTCCATGGTCTCTGGGATCTCCTCTGGTTGGTTCTGATTAGCTGGAATGGCAGGGGTCTCCATTGTCTATGAGACCTCCTCTGGTTCGTTCTGATTAGCTAGAAATGCAGGGGTCTCCATGGTCTCTGAGACCTTCTCTCATTCATTCTCATTAGCTGGAATGGCAGGGGTCTCCATGGTATCTGGGAAGTCCTCTGGTTGATTCTGATTAGCTGGAAATCAGGGTTCTCCATGGTCTCTCGAAACTCCTCTCATTCATTCTGATTACCTGGAATGGCAGGGGTCTCCATGGTCTCTCTGACGTCCTCTGGTTCATTCCCATTAGCTGGAAATGCAGGGGTCTCCATGGTCTCTCTGACGTCCTCTGGTTCATTCCCATTAGCTGGAAATGCAGGGGTCTCCATGGTCTCTCTGATGTCCTCTGGTTCATTCCCATTAGCTGGAAATGCAGGGGTCTCCATGGTGTCTGGGACCTCCTCTGATTCATTCTGATTAGCTGAAATGGCAGGGGTCTCCATGGTGTCTGGGAACTCCTCTGGTTCCTTCTGATTCAGCTGTTCATTCGCTTTGGATATTTGGCTATTGAGCTTTGAGCATCTGATTTTCTTAAGGTATTTTGTGGTGGGAATTTTCAGAGAAGTATTCTTGGGCAGCTTTGCTGGAATGGGATTATTCAAACTCACGGTTACCCGGGCCACCTGGAGAAATCAAGACAGGGAGCAAGAATGGCTCTGGTTTAGGGAAGAGTGTGAAGACAGGTGCGAACGATGGCTTCAGGAAATGGGGTGTGGGCAGAGAAGGGTTATGTGCCAGGCAAGGACAGGGGAACATGTCTTCTGGGGTGGGGTCGATGGGCAAGAGGAGTTTGGCTGCGTTCAGTTCACCTTGCCATTTTTTTCTGGACCTCAATTAATAGGAGGTCTTCATCTTCTCCTGGGTAAGAGTAGGTGGCTGTTCCATAACTACTCTGGAGCCTTGTGGCTTCCCAATCACTTCAGTTATTTGGAGGAGTCCCAGTGGTCTGCTCAAAGTCCCTGAGCACCCCTATATATACCCGTCCCCATGGAGCCTCACCCTCATGCTTTATGAGTTCAGCAGGTCTCCTCCCCAGCCAATGGTGGCCCTTGGTGAGATTTGATATCACAAAGGCCCATCCTGACATGACTAGCAGAGGATGGGGAGCGAGTCAGGTGATTTGCTGAGAGAAATGAGGCATTAGTAATGCCCTCAAGAGGCCTCCAAACTCACCTGCCACCCTCACCTCTCTGTCAACTCTGATGGGTCACACAGCAGGCAGAGTGCATTTCCTCCAAACCTTGCCCCACAGCCACACTCCTCGGGCATTCATTCTGTTCTATCAGCTCTCACCATTATCTAGCTTTTCATATCTTGCCTAAACTCCCTCCATGTCAACTAGTTTGTGTTTAAGTGTATGTGGAAGCAAGAATCATTGCACATTCATCCTGCAATGTGGTCTTAATGCACCTTGAAGCCCATTGAATTCTGGGCCAGCAGACAGAAACCATTCCATCTCGCCTTGTTGTCTTAGTGTTCTCGGAGCTCGCCTCCATTTTCTGGTCTCCTTTCGGAAACCCTTGTGTTCAGGCTATGAGAATGCATTGAATACACTTGCCCTTGTTCCACATGGAGCTGTCTCGTTTCATTCTAGGACTCAGGGTCAGCTCACTAGGAGTAATACCCAGGCTTGGGTTTGAACAGGGTGATGGAGAAGGCGCAGAGAAAGGCATGTTTCAGGTTGTGCTAGGGGATCCCATGCAGGAAATCCCCGCCTCCGCTGCTTAGTATTCCAGCAAGGGGTGGAGATTGCCCAGAGCTGTGGGAGCCGTGTGTGCAAAGGTCTTCTCAAAACGTGCCCTCACAAATCTCTTTTCTCATCTTGTTTTCTTGCTTGAAGCTCCCTTGGAGCTTACCTCACAGCCAAAACTAAGGTGGAATTCACTTCCATGAGCAGCTGCCACAAGCTTCCAGCTTCTTGGATGAAACACTGAGTCATCCTGTCCTGTGCATCTAGTTCCCATGGTCTCTCATTGAGCTGGTTGGCTCTGGAGGAAAGGGGAATGTATTGTGTGCTCTACCTCAGTCCTCGTTTGTCCAATTGACTCGTCGGGTCAACCAGCCTGAGGTGCACCCCTGGCGACAGTTTGTTGGCTTAGTGGGTCTTCCTGGGTTTCCTGTGAAGTGTTCACATCCTGTTGTCCATTTGTTGCTTACTCACCCAGGGTCCATCACACTGCTTTACATTTTAAGATGTAGAAAAATCACGAGGTCAACAAACCCAAAAGATGACTCTTAGAATTTTTAAAGATCCTAACACCTGATAGAAAAATGGGCAAGAGGCATGAGCCAACACTTTATAACAAAGATGTATCACTGGCCTTTAAATTTATGAAGACATGTTTAAAGACATGAGCAGCCAATTCACAAGAAGAGTATGGAAGGAACCCCGAACCATGTTAAGAATATATTAAATTGAACGAAGTTAAGAAAAATCATACTAAAATTCCCTTGAGAACTGAAACTCAGGCAGAAGTGGCATAGATTTTAGTAATTGCAGACAGAGACAGTAGGATACTTGGAATAAATGTGTTTTGTGTGTTCTCAAAATAGGGAGAGTCGTGGAAATCCTAAAATAGACCCCATTTGATCTTACAGATATGAAAATCATAGTGTCAGATGAAGCTGATTTTAAGGGTTTCCAGATGGCTCAGATAGTAAAAAAAAAAAACAAAGAAACAAATAAACAAAAAAATGACCCACCTGCAACACTGGAGACCAGGTTTCAATCCATGGGTTGGGAAGATCCCCTGGAAGGGGGAATGGCAGCCTGTTCCAGTATGCTTGCCTGGAGAATCCCCATGGACAGAGGAGCCTGGTGGGGAACAGTCCATGGGGTCACAAAAAGTTGGACATGGCTGAACATCGAAGCACAGCACAGTGCAGCACTTTGAATGTTTGTGAAAGAAATTCAGGTAGAGAGGTAAGAGGGAGAAGGGAAACAAAGGAAATAAGAGGAAGGAAAGAAAATTCCCCATTGCTGCTGAGAACAGAGCAACCAGAGATGTCCCCCAGCAGGAAAGCACCACACATGTCCATCTGAGCACTCTCAGCCGGTTTGAAACAACCATCACCAACTTTGGTCCCACTCCTTCAACCAAACTCATGTGCAGGGTTTACCACTAACAGGCTAATAGTCATCATGGTTTCTCCTCATTCAAATCCTGATTCACCCAGAATGAAGAAGACACGTGTGCCACAAAGTTCATCACAGAACTGTTTACAATGACCAGGGCATGGAAGCAATCTAGATGTCCGTCAGCAGACAAATGGGTAAGAAAGCTGTGGTACGTAGACACAATGGAATATTGCTCAGCCATTAAGAAGAACACATGTGAATCCATTCTAATGAGGTGGATGAAACTGGAGCCTATTATACAGAGTGAAGTAAGTCAGAAAGAAAAACACCCATACACTATACTAAGGCACATATATTAAATTTAGGAAGATGGCGATGATAACCCGATATGGGAGACAGCAAAAGAGACTCAGATTTACAGAACAGTCTTTTGGACTCTGTGGGAGACGGCGAGGGTGGGATGATCTGAGACTATAGCATTGAAACCTGTATATTATCATATGTGAAAGGGATAGCCAGTCCATTTTCGATACAGAAGACAGGGTGCCCAGGACTGGTTCACTGGGCTGACCAAGAGGGATTAGATTGGGAGGAAGATGTGAGGAGAAATCAGGATGGGGAATACATGTACTCCCATGGCTGACTCATGTCAATGTATGGCGAAAACCACCACAATATTGTAAAGTAAATACACACCAATTAAAATAAATAAAATAAGATAATATAGAATCATTTGATAAAAAGGGCCTAATGAGTATTGAATTTTTGACCTCCAAAAACGCCATCCTTTTCCTTCCGTTCTTCCCTCCTTCCTCCCCCCTCTTTCTTTCCTTTTCTTTCTGATTATACAACAATTAAAACTTGCTTTACATTTAAAGTTATGACAAAGTCCTGGCTATATTCGCCATGTTCTACAGTGCATCCCTGAGCTCACCTTCCATCTAACTATCACTGCGTGCCTCCCACTCCCACACCTCTGTTTTGCCCCGCCCTCTTCCCCTCCCCGCTGGAAACCAGTACATGCTTCTCTATATTTGTGCACCTCCATTATTATCATAATCTCTAATTTGTGGTATGTTTACATTCTATAAGTGATGTCATACAATATTTGTCAATCTCTGTTTGAGCATTTTACTCAACATTCTACCTTCCATGTTGCTGCAAATGTCAAATCTCCATTCTTTTGATGGGGCAGCTCCTTTGTATGCCTTCTGAACAAGTGGCACGGCCCCCACACACACGACACAGCTCCCCACCTAAGTGTCCATCTCTACACTCACACAGACAAACTCCAAGTTCTCTTCCTCTTCTCCCATGGGAATTGTGTTTTTGAAGCTCAGTCTGGAATCAGTTCTTCCCCCTACTTTCTGGCCACCGGGACCTTCTGGTCCCATCTCCAACTCCACATAAGACATCTCCCTCCCTACTCACACACTTATCCCTTTCCTGCCCACTCTGCCCGCCACTATCGGAGAACTCACAGACAAACATAATTTCACATCAGCTTGATTTTATTTTATTTTCCTTATTAGTGTATGCAGTTGCTATAATATTCAGCATCTGTACTTTTGGCCAGTACTCAGCAGTCAGAACCCCAACCATTTCTGAGGTGTCTAGCCATGCTCTGAAGTCACTGGCTGCCCACTGGTACAGCTGGAATGGCAGGTGTCTCCATGGTCTCTGGGATCTCCTCTGGTTGGTTCTGATTAGCTGGAATGGCAGGGGTCTCCATTGTCTATGAGACCTCCTCTGGTTCGTTCTGATTAGCTAGAAATGCAGGGGTCTCCATGGTCTCTGAGACCTTCTCTCATTCATTCTCATTAGCTGGAATGGCAGGGGTCTCCATGGTATCTGGGAAGTCCTCTGGTTGATTCTGATTAGCTGGAAATCAGGGTTCTCCATGGTCTCTCGAAACTCCTCTCATTCATTCTGATTACCTGGAATGGCAGGGGTCTCCATGGTCTCTCTGACGTCCTCTGGTTCATTCCCATTAGCTGGAAATGCAGGGGTCTCCATGGTCTCTCTGACGTCCTCTGGTTCATTCCCATTAGCTGGAAATGCAGGGGTCTCCATGGTCTCTCTGACGTCCTCTGGTTCATTCCCATTAGCTGGAAATGCAGGGGTCTCCATGGTGTCTGGGACCTCCTCTGATTCATTCTGATTAGCTGAAATGGCAGGGGTCTCCATGGTGTCTGGGATCTCCTCTGGTTCCTTCTGATTCAGCTGTTCATTCGCTTTGGATATTTGGCTATTGAGCTTTGAGCACCTGATTTTCTTAAGCTTTTTTTGTGGTGGGAATTTTCAGAGAAGTATTCCTGGGCAGCTTTGCTGGAATGGGATTATTCAACCTCTCGGTTACCCGGGCCACCTGGAGAAATCAAGACAGGGAGCAAGAATGGCTCTGGTTTAGGGAAGAGTGTGAAGACAGGTGCGAACGATGGCTTCAGGAAATGGGGTGTGGGCAGAGAAGGGTTATGTGCCAGGCAAGGACAGGGGAACATGTCTTCTGGGGTGGGGTCGATGGGCAAGAGGAGTTTGGCTGTGTTCAGTTCACCTTGCCATTTTTTTCTGGACCTCAATTAATAGGAGGTCTTCATCTTCTCCTGGGTAAGAGTAGGTGGCTGTTCCATAACTACTCTGGAGCCGTGTGGTTTCCCAATCACTTCAGTTATTTGGAGGAGTCCCAGTGGTCTGCTCAAAGTCCCTGAGCACCCCTATATATACCCGTCCCCATGGAGCCTCACCCTCATGCTTTATGAGTTCAGCAAGTCTCTTCCCCAGACAATGGTGGCCCTTGGTGAGATTTGATATCACAAAGGCCCATCCTGACATGACTAGCAGAGGATGGGGAGCGAGTCAGGTGATTTGCTGAGAGAAATGAGGCATTAGTAATGCCCTCAAGAGGCCTCCAAACTCACCTGCCACCCTCACCTCTCTGTCAACTCTGATGGGTCACACAGCAGGCAGAGTGCATTTCCTCCAAACCTTGCCCCACAGCCACACTCCTCGGGCATTCATTCTGTTCTATCAGCTCTCACCATTATCTAGCTTTTCATATCTTGCCTAAACTCCCTCCATGTCAACTAGTTTGTGTTTAAGTGTATGTGGAAGCAAGAATCATTGCACATTCATCCTGCAATGTGGTCTTAATGCACCTTGAAGCCCATTGAATTCTGGGCCAGCAGACAGAAACCATTCCATCTCGCCTTGTTGTCTTAGTGTTCTCGGAGCTCGCCTCCATTTTCTGGTCTCCTTTCGGAAACCCTTGTGTTCAGGCTGTGAGAATGCAGTGAATACACTTGCCCTTGTTCCACATGGAGCTGTCTCGTTTCATTCTAGGACTCAGGGTCAGCTCACTAGGAGTAATACCCAGGCTTGGGTTTGAACAGGGTGATGGAGAAGGCGCAGAGAAAGGCATGTTTCAGGTTGTGCTAGGGGATCCCATGCAGGAAATCCCCGCCTCCGCTGCTTAGTATTCCAGCAAGGGGTGGAGATTGCCCAGAGCTGTGGGAGCCGTGTGTGCAAAGGTCTTCTCAACACGTGCCCTCACAAATCTCTTTTCTCATCTTGTTTTCTTGCTGGAAGCTCCCTTGGAGCTTACCTCACAGCCAAAACTAAGGTGGAATTCACTTCCATGAGCAGCTGCCACAAGCTTCCAGCTTCATGGACGAAACACTGAGTCATCCTGTCCTGTGCATCTAGTTCCCATGGTCTCTCATTGAGCTGGTTGGCTCTGGAGGAAAGGGGAATGTATTGTGTGCTCTACCTCAGTCCTCGTTTGTCCAATTGACTCATTGGGTCAACCAGCCTGAGGTACACCCCTGGCGACAATTTGTTGGCTTAGTGGGTCTTCCTGGGTTTCCTGTGAAGTGTTCACATCCTGTTGTCCATTTGTTGCTTACTCACCCAGGGTCCATCACACTGCTTTACATTTTAAGATGTAGAAAAATCACGAGGTCAACAAACCCAAAAGATGACTCTTAGAAGTTTTAAAGATCCTAACACCTGATAGAAAAATGGGCAAGAGGCATGAGCCAACACTTTATAAGAAAGATGTATCACTGGCCTTTAAATTTATGAAGACATGTTTAAAGACATGAGCAGCCAATTCACAAGAAGAGTATGGAAGGAACCCCGAACCATGTTAATAATATATTAAATTGAACGAAGTTAAGAAAAATCATACTAAAATTCCCTTGAGAACTGAAACTCAGGCAGAAGTGGCATAGATTTTAGTAATTGCAGACAGAGACAGTAGGATACTTGGAATAAATGTGTTTTGTGTGTTCTCAAAATAGGGAGAGTCGTGGAAATCCTAAAATAGACCCCATTTGATCTTACAGATATGAAAATCATAGTGTCAGATGAAGCTGATTTTAAGGGTTTCCTGATGGCTCAGATAGTAAAAAAAAAAAAAACAAAGAAACAAACAAACAAAAAAATGACCCACCTGCAACATTGGAGACCAGGTTTCAATCCATGGGTTGGGAAGATCCCCTGGAAGGGGGAATGGCAGCCTGTTCCAGTATGCTTGCCTGGAGAATCCCCATGGACAGAGGAGCCTGGTGGGGAACATTCCATGGGGTCACAGAAAGTTTGACATGGCTGATCACCGAAGCACAGCACAGTGCAGCACTTTGAATGTTTGTGAAAGAAATTCAAGTAGAGAGGTAAGAGGGAGAAGGGAAACAAAGGAAATAAGAGGAAGGAAAGAAAATTCCCGATTGCTGCTGAGAACAGAGCAACCAGAGATGTCCCCCAGCAGGAAAGCACCACACATGTCCATCTGAGCACTCTCAGCCGGTTTGAAACAACCATCACCAACTTTGGTCCCACTCCTTCAACCAAACTCATGTGCAGGGTTTACCACTAACAGGCTAATAGTCATCATGGTTTCTCCTCATTCAAATCCTGATTCACCCAGAATGAAGAAGACACGTGTGCCACAAAGTTCATCACAGAACTGTTTACAATGACCAGGGCATGGAAGCAATCTAGATGTCCGTCAGCAGACAAATGGGTAAGAAAGCTGTGGTACGTAGACACAATGGAATATTGCTCAGCCATTAAGAAGAACACATGTGAATCCATTCTAATGAGGTGGATGAAACTGGAGCCTATTATACAGAGTGAAGTAAGTCAGAAAGAAAAACACCCATACACTATACTAAGGCACATATATTAAATTTAGGAAGATGGCGATGATAACCCGATATGGGAGACAGCAAAAGAGACTCAGATTTACAGAACAGTCTTTTGGACTCTGTGGGAGACGGCGAGGGTGGGATGATCTGAGACTATAGCATTGAAACCTGTATATTATCATATGTGAAAGGGATAGCCAGTCCATTTTCGATACAGAAGACAGGGTGCCCAGGACTGGTTCACTGGGCTGACCCAGAGGGATTAGATTGGGAGGAAGATGTGAGGAGAAATCAGGATGGGGAATACATGTACTCCCATGGCTGACTCATGTCAATGTATGGCGAAAACCACCACAATATTGTAAAGTAAATACACACCAATTAAAATAAATAAAATAAGATAATATAGAATCATTTGATAAAAAGTGCCTAATGAGTATTGAATTTTTGACCTCCAAAAACGCCATCCTTTTCCTTCCGTTCTTCCCTCCTTCCTCCCCCCTCTTTCTTTCCTTTTCTTTCTGATTATACAACAATTAAAACTTGCTTTACATTTAAAGTTATGACAAAGTCCTGGCTATATTCGCCATGTTCTACAGTGCATCCCTGAGCTCACCTTCCATCTAACTATCACTGCGTGCCTCCCACTCCCACACCTCTGTTTTGCCCCGCCCTCTTCCCCTCCCCGCTGGAAACCAGTACATGCTTCTCTATATTTGTGCACCTCCATTATTATCATAATCTCTAATTTGTGGTATGTTTACATTCTATAAGTGATGTCATACAATATTTGTCAATCTCTGTTTGAGCATTTTACTCAACATTCTACCTTCCATGTTGCTGCAAATGTCAAATCTCCATTCTTTTGATGGGGCAGCTCCTTTGTATGCCTTCTGAACAAGTGGCACGGCCCCCACACACACGACACAGCTCCCCACCTAAGTGTCCATCTCTACACTCACACAGACAAACTCCAAGTTCTCTTCCTCTTCTCCCATGGGAATTGTGTTTTTGAAGCTCAGTCTGGAATCAGTTCTTCCCCCTACTTTCTGGCCACCGGGACCTTCTGGTCCCATCTCCAACTCCACATAAGACATCTCCCTCCCTACTCACACACTTCTCCCTTTCCTGCCCACTCTGCCCCCCACTATCGGAGAACTCACAGACAAACATAATTTCACATCAGCTTGATTTTATTTTATTTTCCTTATTAGTGTATGCAGTTGCTATAATATTCAGCATCTGTACTTTTGGCCAGTACTCAGCAGCCAGAACCCCAACCATTTCTGAGGTGTCTAGCCATGCTCTGAAGTCACTGGCTGCCCACTGGTACAGCTGGAATGGCAGGTGTCTCCATGGTCTCTGGGATCTCCTCTGGTTGGTTCTGATTAGCTGGAATGGCAGGGGTCTCCATTGTCTATGAGACCTCCTCTGGTTCGTTCTGATTAGCTAGAAATGCAGGGATCTCCATGGTCTCTGAGACCTCCTCTCATTCATTCTCATTAGCTGGAATGGCAGGGGTCTCCATGGTATCTGGGAAGTCCTCTGGTTGATTCTGATTAGCTGGAAATCAGGGTTCTCCATGGTCTCTCGAAACTCCTCTCATTCATTCTGATTACCTGGAATGGCAGGGGTCTCCATGGTCTCTCTGACGTCCTCTGGTTCATTCCCATTAGCTGGAAATGCAGGGGTCTCCATGGTCTCTCTGACCTCCTCTGATTCATTCTGATTAGCTGGAAATGCAGGGGTCTCCATGGTGTCTGGGACCTCCTCTGATTCATTCTGATTAGCTGAAATGGCAGGGGTCTCCATGGTGTCTGGGATCTCCTCTGGTTCCTTCTGATTCAGCTGTTCATTCGCTTTGGATATTTGGCTATTGAGCTTTGAGCACCTGATTTTCTTAAGCTTTTTTTGTGGTGGGAATTTTCAGAGAAGTATTCTTGGGCAGCTTCGCTGGAATGGGATTATTCAACCTCACGGTTACCCGGGCCACCTGGAGAAATCAAGACAGGGAGCAAGAATGGCTCTGGTTTAGGGAAGAGTGTGAAGACAGGTGCGAACGATGGCTTCAGGAGAAGGGGTGCGGGCAGAGAAGGGTTATGTGCCAGGCAAGGACAGGGGCACATGTCTTCTGGGGTGGGGTCGATGGGCAAGAGGAGTTTGACTGCGTTCAGTTCACCTTGCCATTTATTTCTGGACCTCAATTAATAGGAGGTCTTCATCTTCTCCTGGGTAAGAGTAGGTGGGTGTTCCATAACTACTCTGGAGCCTTGTGGCTTCCCAATCACTTCAGTTATTTGGAGGAGTCCCAGTGGTCTGCTCAAAGTCCCTGAGCACCCCTATATATACCCGTCCCCATGGAGCCTCACCCTCATGCTTTATGAGTTCAGCAAGTCTCCTCCCCAGACAATGGTGGCCCTTGGTGAGATTTGATATCACAAAGGCCCATCCTGACATGACTAGCAGAGGATGGGGAGCGAGTCAGGTGATTTGCTGAGAGAAATGAGGCATTAGTAATGCCCTCAAGAGGCCTCCAAACTCACCTGCCACCCTCACCTCTCTGTCAACTCTGATGGGTCACACAGCAGGCAGAGTGCATTTCCTCCAAACCTTGCCCCACAGCCACACTCCTCGGGCATTCATTCTGTTCTATCAGCTTTCACCATTATCTAGCTTTTCATATCTTGCCTAAACTCCCTTCATGTCAACTAGTTTGTGTTTAAGTGTATGTGGAAGCGAGAATCATTGCACGTTCACCCTGCAATGTGGTCTTAATGCACCTTGAAGCCCATTGAATTCTGGGCGAGACCACAGAAACGTTTCCATCCCGCCTCGTTGTCTCAGTGTTCCCGGAGCTCACCTCCATTTTATGGTCTCCTTTCGGAAACCCTTGTGTTCAGGCTGTGAGAATGCAGTGAATACACTTGCCCTTGTTCCACATGGAGCTGTCTCGTTTCATTCTAGGACTCAGGTTCAGCTCACTATGAGTAATACCCAGGCTTGAGTTTGAACAGGGTGATGGGGACCGGGCAGAGAAATGCATGTTTCAGGTTGTGCTGGGGGATCCCATGCAGGAAATCCCCGCCTCCGCTGCTTAGTATTCCAGCAAGGGGTGGAGATTGCCCAGAGCTGTGGGAGCCGTGTGTGCAAAGGTCTTCTCAACACGTGCCCTCACAAATCTCTTTTCTCATCTTGTTTTCTTGCTGGAAGCTCCCTTGGAGCTTACCTCACAGCCAAAACTAAGGTGGAATTCACTTCCATGAGCAGCTGCCACAAGCTTCCAGCTTCTTGGACGAAACACTGAGTCATCCTGTGCATCTAGTTCCCATGGTCTCTCATTGAGCTGGTTGGCTCTGGAGGAAAGGGGAATGTATTGTGTGCTCTACCTCAGTCCTCGTTTGTCCAATTGACTCGTCGGGTCAACCAGCCTGAGGTGCACCCCTGGCGACAGTTTGTTGGCTTAGTGGGTCTTCCTGGGTTTCCTGTGAAGTGTTCACATCCTGTTGTCCATTTGTTGCTTACTCACCCAGGGTCCATCACACTGCTTTACATTTTAAGATGTAGAAAAATCACGAGGTCAACAAACCCAAAAGATGACTCTTAGAAGTTTTAAAGATCCTAACACCTGATAGAAAAATGGGCAAGAGGCATGAGCCAACACTTTATAAGAAAGATGTATCACTGGCCTTTAAATTTGTGAAGACATGTTTAAAGACATGAGCAGCCAGTTCACAAAAAGAGTATGGAAGTAACCCCGAACGATGTTAAGAATATATTAAATCGAAAGAAGTTCAGATAAATTGTACTAAAATTCCCTTGAGAACTGAAACTCAGGCAGAAGTGGCATAGATTTTAGTAATTGCCAACAGAGACAGTAGCATACTTGGAATAAATGTGTTTTGTGTGTTCTCAAAATAGGGAGAGTCGTGGAAATCTTAAAATAGACCCCATTTGATCTTACAGATATGAAAATCATAGTGTCAGATGAAGCTGATTTTAAGGCTTTCCTGATGGCTCACATAGTAAAAAAATCAAAGAAACAAACAAACAAAAAAATGACCCACCTGCAACATTGAAGACCAGGTTTCAATCCATGGGTTGGTAAGATCCCCTGGAAGGGAGAATGGCAGCCTGTTGCAGTATGCTTGCCTGGAGAATCCCCATGGACAGAGGAGCCTGCTGGGGAACAGCCCATGGGGTCACAAAAAGTTGGACATGGCTGAACATCGAAGCACAGCACAGTGCAGCACTTTGAATGTTTGTGAAAGAAATTCAGGTAGGGAGGTAAGAGGGAGAAGGGAAACAAAGGAAATAAGAGGAAGGAAAGAAAATTCCCGATTGCTGCTGAGAACAGAGCAACCAGAGATGTCCCCCAGCAGGAAAGCACCACACATGTCCATCTGAGCACTCTCAGCCGGTTTGAAACAACCATCACCAACTTTGGTCCCACTCCTTCAACCAAACTCATGTGCAGGGTTTACCACTAACAGGCTAATAGTCCTCATGGTTTCTCCTCGTTCAAATCCTGATTCACCCAGAATGAAGAAGACACGTGTGCCACAAAGTTCATCACAGAACTGTTTACAATGACCAGGGCATGGACGCAATCTAGATGTCCGTCAGCAGACAAATGGGTAAGAAAGCTGTGGTACATAGACACAATGGAATATTGCTAAGCCATTAAGAAGAACACATGTGAATCCATTCTAATGAGGTGGATGAAACTGGAGCCTATTATACAAAGCGAAGTAAGTCAGAAAGAAAAACACCAATACACTATACTAAGGCATATATATTAAATTTAGGAAGATCGCGATGATAAACCTATATGGGAGACAGCAAAAGAGACTCAGATTTACAGAACAGTCTTTTGGACTCTGTGGGAGACGGCGAGGGTGGGATGATCTGAGACTATAGCATTGAAACCTGTATATTATCATATGTGAAAGGGATAGCCAGTCCATTTTCGATACAGAAGACAGGGTGCCCAGGACTGGTTCACTGGGCTGACCCAGAGGGATTAAATTGGGAGGAAGATGTGAGGAGAAATCAGGATGGGGAATACATGTACTCCCATGGCTGACTCATGTCAATGTATGGCGAAAACCACCACAATATTGTAAAGTAAATACACACCAATTAAAATAAATAAAATAAGATAATATAGAATCATTTGATAAAAAGGGCCTAATGAGTATTGAATTTTTGACCTCCAAAAACGCCATCCTTTCCTTCCGTTCTTCCCTCCTTCCTCCCCCCTCTTTCTTTCCTTTTCTTTCTGATTATACAACAATTAAAACTTGCTTTACATTTAAAGTTATGACAAAGTCCTGGCTATATTCGCCATGTTCTACAGTGCATCCCTGAGCTCACCTTCCACGTAACTATCACTGCGTGCCTCCCACTGCCCCACCTCAGTTTTACGCCACCCTCTTCCCCTCCCCGCTGGAAACCAGTACATGCTTCTCTATATTTTTGCACCTCCATTATTATCATATTCTCTAATTGGCGGTATGTTTACATTCCATAAGTGATGTCATACAACATTTGTCAATTTCTGTCTGAGCATTTTACTCAATATTCTACCTTCCATGTTGCTGCAAATGTCAATACTCCATTCTTTTGAAGGGGCAGCTCCTTTGAATGCCTTCTGAACAAATGGCACGACTCCCACACACACGACACAGCTCCCCCAGCTAAGTGTTCATCTCTCCACTCCTACAGATAAACTCCAAGTTCTCTTCCTCTTCTCCCATGGGAATTGTGTCTTTGAAGCTCAGTCTGGAATCAGTTCTTCCCCCACCATTCTGTCTACCGGGACTTTCCGGTCCCATCTCCAACTCCATAGAAGCCATCTCCCTCCGAACTCACACACTTCTCCCTTTCCTGCCCACTCTGCCCCCCACTATCGGAGAACTCACAGACAAACATAATTTCACATCAGCTTGATTTTATTTTATTTTCCTTATTAGTGTATGCAGTTGCTATAATATTCAGCATCTGTACTTTTGGCCAGTACTCAGCAGCCAGAACCCCAACCATTTCTGAGGTGTCTAGCCATGCTCTGAAGTCACTGGTTGCCCACTGGTACAGCTGGAATGGCAGGTGTCTCCATGGTCTCTGGGACCTCGTCTGGTTCATTCTGATTTGCTGGAATGGCAGCGTTCTCCATTTTCTCTGAGACCTCCTCTGGTTCGTTCTGATTAGCAAGAAATGCAGGGGTCTCCATGGTCTCTGAGACATCCTCTCATTCATTCTCATTAGCTGGAATGGCAGGGGTCTCCATGGTGTCTGTGAAGTCCTCTGGTTGATTCTAATTAGCTGGAAATCAGGGTTCTCCATGGTCTCTCGAAACTCCTCTCATTCATTCTGATTACCTGAAATGGCAGGGGTCTCCATGGTCTCTCTGACGTCCTCTGGTTCATTCACATTGGCTGGAAATGCAGGGGTCTCCATGGTGTCTTGACCTTTCTGGTTCATTCTGATTCAGCTGTTCATTCGCCTTGGAAATCTGGCTATTGAGCTTTGAGCATCTGAATTTCTTCAGCTTTTTTGTGGCTGGAATTTTCAGAGAAGTATTCTTGGGCAGCTTTGCTCGAATGGGATTATTCAACCTCACAGTTACCCGGGCCACCTGGAGAGAACAAGAGATGGAGCAAGAATCGTGCTGGTTTAGGAAGAGTGTGAAGACAGGTGCAAACGATGGCTTCAGAAGAAGGTGTGCAGGCAGAGAAGGGTTATGTTCCAGGCAAGGACAGCGGCACATGTCTTCTGTGGTGGGGTCAATGGGAAGAGGAGTTTGGCTGGGTTCAGTTCACCTTGACATTTTTTTCTGGACCTCAATTGGTAGGAGGTCTTCATCTTCTCCTGGGTAACACTAGGTGGGTGTTCCATAAGTACTCTGGAGCCTTGTGGCTTCCCAGTCACCTCATTTATTTGGAGGAGTCACAGCACTAAGCTCAGGGTCCTTGAGCATCCCTATATATACCTCTCCCCATGAAGCCTCACCCTCATGATTTATGAGTTCAGCAAATCTCTTCCCCAGACAATGGTGGCCCTTGGTGAGATTTGATATCACAAAGGCCCGTCCTGATATGACTAGCAGAGGATGGGGAGCGAGTCAGGTGATTTACTGAGAGAAATGAGGCATTAGTAATGCCCTCAAGAGGCCTCCACACTCATCTGCCACCCTCACCTCTGTGTCAATTCTGATGGGTCACACAGCAGGCCGAGTGCATTTCCTCCAAACCTTGCCCCACAGCCACACTCCTCGGGCATTCATTCTGTTCTATCAGCTTTCACCATTATCTAGCTTTTCATATCTTGCCTATACTCCCTCCATGTCAACTAGGTTGGTTTAAGTGTCTGTGGAAGTGAGAATCTTTGCTCGTTCGTACTGCAATGTGGCCTTAATACACCTTGAAGCCCATTGAGTTCTGGGCCAGCTGACAGAAACCTTTATATCCCGCCTGCTTGTCTCAGTGTTCCCGGAACTCGCCTCTATTTTCTAGTCTCCAGTTGGAAACCCTTGTGTTCAGGTTGTGAGAATGCAGTGAATACACTTGCCCTTGCTCCACATGGAGGTGTCGTGTTTCAAGGGTAGAACTCATTTTCACCCCACTAGGAGTACTTCCCAGGCTTGGGTTGAACAGGGTGATGGGGAAGGGGCAGAGAAATGCATGTTTCAGGTTGTGCTGGGGGATCCCATGCAGGAAATGCCCAACTGCCGCTGCTTAGCGTTCCCTGCCAAGGGTTGAGCTTGTCCAGAACTGTGTGAGCCTTGTGTGCAATGGTCTTCTCAACACGTGCCCTCAAAAATCTCTTTTCTCGTCTTGTTTTCTGGCTGGAAGCTCCCTTGGAGCTTACCTCACAGCCAAAACCAAGGTGGAATTCATTTCCATGAGCAGCTGCCACAAGCTTCCAGCTTCTTGGATGAAACACTGAGTCATCCTGTCCTGTGCATCTAGTTCCGATGGTCTCTCATTGAGCTGGTTGGCTCTGGAGGAAAGGGGAATGTATTGTGTGCTCTACCACAGTCCTCGTTTGTCCAATTGACTCGTCGGGTCAACCAGCCTGAGGTGCACCCCTGGGGACAGTTTGTTGGCTTAGTGGGTCTTCCTGGGTTTCCTGTGAAGTGTTCACATCCTGTTGTCCATTTGCTGCTTACTCACCCAGGGTCAATCCCACTGCTTTACATTTTAAGAGGTAGAAAAATCACACCATCAACAAACTGCCTACAGAGCTTTGAGCATCCGATTTTCTTAAGATTTTTTCTGGTGGGAGTATTCAGAGAAGTTTTCTTGGACAGCTTTGCCGGAATGGGATTATGATACCTCATGGTTTCCCTGGCAACCTAGAGAAAACAAGACAGGGAGCAAGAATGGCACTGGTTTAGGGAAGAGTGGGAAGACAGGCGGGAAGGATGGCTTCAGGAGAAGGGGTGTGGCAGAGAAGGGGTTTGAGCCAGGCAAGGTCAGGAGAGCGTGTCTTTTCTGATGGGGTCGACAGGCAAGAGAAGATTTGCTGGCTTCAGTTCACCTTAACATTTTTTTCTGGACCTCAGTTGATAGGAGGTCTTCATCTTCCCCTTGGTAACAGGAGGTGAGTGTTCCATAACTACTCCAGAGCCTTGAGGCTTTTCACTCACCTCAGTCATTTAGAGTACTCACAGTGGTCAGCTCAGACACCCTGAGCACCCCTATATATACACGTCTGCATGGAGACTCAGCCTCGTGCTTTATGAGGTCAGTAAGTCTCTTCCCTAGCAATGGTCGCCCTGGGTGAGCTTTGACATCACAAAGCCCTATCCTGACGTCTCTAGCAGAGGACAGGGAGCATTTCAGATGATTTTCTGGGAGAAATGAGGCATTAGTAATGCCGTCAAGAGGCCTCCAAACTCACATGCCCCTCTCACCTCTATGTCAACTCTGATGGGTCACACAGCAGGGACAGTGCGTCTCTTCCAAAACTTGCTACACAGCCACACTCCTCGGGCATTCATTCAGTTCTCTCTCAGCTTTCACCATTATCTAGCTTTCATATCTTGCCTAAACTCCCTGCATGATAACTAGGCTATGTTTAAGTGTCTGTGGAAGTGAGAATCATTACTCGTTCGTCCTGCAATGTCGGCTTATTGCACCTTGAAGCTCACTAAATTCTGGGCCAGCCGACAGAAACCTTACCATCCTGTCTCCTTGTATCAGTGTTCCCGGAGATTACCTTCTTTTTCTGGTCTGCAGTTGGAAACCCTTGTCTTCAGGCTGTGAGAATGCAGTGAATGCACTTGCCGTTTCTTCACATGGAGCTCTCTCTTTTCCAGTCTAGGACTCAGGGTCACCTCACTAGGAGTACTACCCAGGCTTGGGTTTGAACAGGGTGATGGGAAGGGGCAGAGAAATGTATGTTTCAAGCCAAGCTGAGGGATCCCCTGCAGGAAATGCCCACCTGGGGCTGATTAGTATTCCCAGCAAGGGATGCAGCTTGCCCAGAGCTGTGTAACCCTTTTGTGCAAAGGTCTTCTCAACACTTGCCCTCACAAATCTCTTTTCTCATCTTGTTTTCCTGCTGGAAGCTCCTTGGAGCTTACCTCACAGTCAAAACCAAGGTGGAATTCATTTCCATGAGCAGCTGCCACAAGCTTCCAGCTTCTTGGACAAAACACTAGGTCATCCTGTCCTGTGCATTATTGTAAAGTAATTAGCCTCCAACTAATGAAAATAAATGGAAAAAAATCTTTCACAGGAAAATATCAGATAAAAAATAAAAATTAAAAAATGAAAAAAACAAACAAAAATATTAAGTACATAGAAAACTTACATTAAAAAAAAAAAGCTGGTTTTGAAACGCGTTTGGGAGTAAAGGTATGCAAATACTGTAGATAAGAATGTAAAATTGTAAAATCTTTCCAGGTCACAGGTGGCCAATATGGATCAAAAATTTCAAAGTGTGGAACATTTAGTCCAGCATTTCCACTCTTGGAATTTGTTCTGAGGAAGTAATTGGACAACCACTGCTTTGATTATAAAATAGAAAATTGGAAGCTATCTACATGCCCATCACCAGAATTTTGATTTGAACTAGTGATGGCTCCTCCATACAGTGAAATTATATGCAAATTCTTTAAATGATGGATTGCACACATCCCCGATGATCAAAAATTCTAAAAGCCTGAAAACAACAAGAGTTGCTGGGCATATGAAACCACGAAATGTCTATATACTGCTTTTGAGTGTGCACTGGTATACTGTCTTTGGAGAAAAAGCAAAAATTGGCATTACATAAATGAAAAGTTAAATATACACTTTGATCAGCAATTTTCACAGGGAGTCTAAAATGACTCCTATGAACTATACAGTGCATGGAACTCTCCAGGCCAGAATACTGGATTGGGTAGCTGATCCAGGGGATCTTCACGATCCAGGAATCGAACCCACGTCTCCTGCATGGAAGGTGGAAAAATCTCCTGGAAAACCCATTCACGATTATGAGACCATTACTGACCAAAGACCAGTCAATCTTACTGACCAATCAACCTGACCTGCCCCCTGAGAAATCTGTATGCAGGTCAAGAAGCAAGTTCGAACTGGACATTGAAAACCAGGCTGGTTCCAAATCAGGAAAGGAGAACATCAAGGCTGCATATTGTCACCCTGCTTATTTAACTTACACGCAGAGTACATCATGGGAAATGCCATGCTAGATAAGCACAAGCTGAAATCAACATTGCCCGGAGAAATATCAATAACCTCCGAAATGCAGATGACACCACCCTTAGGGCAGAAAGCGGAAAAGAACTAAAGAGCCTCTTGATGAATGTCAAAGACAAGAGTAAAATTTGGCTTAAAACTCAAAATTCAGAAAACGAAGATCATGGCCTCTGGTCCCATCACTTCATGGCAAATAGAATCCTCAGTACGAGCGAGACCAAAGACTCAGCTCAGGTAGAAGCAAGGACAAGAGTAAAACAACCCCATAGAGCCTGTGAAGATACAGTGGATGCTGTGATGAGGGAACGCTCATGCCTAACACAGTGAGGCTGCGGAGCTTCAAGGGTAAGGCCGGGTCAAGAGTTTGCAGCAGATGTTTTCGCAGAAGGGCATGAAGCCTCATTCTTCGAAATACTGCTTTAAAAAATTTGACAAATTGAAATAATAAATAAAAACTACATTGCACGCAATGCATTCTGGTTATGAAAATGAATGCTGAGTCCCCGCCCCCGAGATTCATGCCTTTCCCGTCCCAGCTCCAGTGAAGCCAGCTTCCAGTCGCTTGTTCCCAAGCCCTGGTCTCCATGTTTTCTCCTCCTCAACAATCTGGGTCTGATTTCTTTTGAATAAGGCTTTTCTTGATGGCTTCAGATAATGATATATGGGCGCTGTATTTGACACAGAGAAGGATCACTATAATGTCAAATGAAATAGATTGCCGAACCCACTCAGTCGTGCTCAGACTATTTGCAACACCTTGGACTGTAGCCCTCCAGGCTCCTCTGTCCATGGAATTCTCCAGGCAAGAATACTGCAGTGGGTAGCCATTCCCTTCTCCAGGAGATGCTTCCCAGGAGCAAATCTGGGTCTCCTGCTTGGAAAACACACTCTTTATTTATTTTTTTTTTTCAGACTCATTATTGTCTAGGCCGTCAGGGTGCCTCTAATCACTGTTTAATAAAAAAAAAAAAAAAAAAAGGTGACTGCCAAAATAAGAGGACCCAGTTCCATCCCAGGGTCCTGAAAACTGTGCAGTGCATTTGCTCAGTTCTGTGGGACCAGCTTTCCTATCCCTCACTAACTGCCGGGGCATGCTCAAACTCATGTCCACTGAGTCGGTGATGCTATCTAATTGTTTTACCCAATGTCGTCCCTTAATCCTCCTGTCTTCACTTTCCCAGCACCAGAAAAATCTCCTGGAAAACCCATCATGATTATGAGAACCTTACTGATCAAAGACCAATCAATCTTACTGACTGATCAACCTGACCTGCCCCCTGAGAAATCTGTATGCAGGTCAAGAAGGAATGGTTAGAACCGAATTGGAACAACAGACTGGTCCAAAGCGGGAAAGGAGAACCTCAGGGCTGCATATTGTCACTCTGCTTATTTAACTTATATGCAGAGTACATCATGCAAAATGCCATGCTGGATGAAGCACAGGCTGCAATCAAGAATCCCGGGAGTAACATCAGTCACCTCAGATATGCAGATGACACCACCATTATGGCAGAAAGCGAAGAACTGAAGAGCATCTTGATGAAAGTGAAAGAGGAGAGTTCAAAAGTTGGCTAAAACTCAACATTTGGCTACATACTTTGACCACCTGATGTGAAGAACTGACTCAGTGGAGAAACCTTGATGCTGGGAAAGATTGAAGGCTTGAGGAGAAGGGGACAGCAGAGAATGAGATGGTCTGATGGCATCACCGCTTTGATGTACATGACTCTGAGCAAGTTCCAGGAGCTGTTGATGAAACTGGGACCCTGGCGTGCTATCGTCCACGTGGTCGCAAAGGGTTGGACATGACTCAGCGACTGGACTGAACTGAACACAGCATGGCTTATAGTTTCACTGAGTTAGCCAAGGCTGTGGGCCATGTGATCAGTTTGACAAGTTTTCTGTGACACTGGTTTTCATTCTGTCTGCCCTCTGACAGATAAGGATAAGAGGCTTATGGAAGCTGCCTGCTGGGAGAGACTGACTGTGGGGAAACTGGGTCTTGTTCTGATGGGCGGGACCATGCTCAGCAAATGCTTAATCCAATTTTCTGTTGGTGGGCAGGGCTGTCTTCCCTCCCTGTTGTTTGACCCGAGACCAAACTAAGGTGGAGGTAGTGAAGATAATGGCCACCTCCTTCCAAAGGTCCCAGGCAGGCACTGCTGCAACAGTGCCCCCGACCCTGCAGCAGCACACTGCCGACCCCCGCCTCTGCCAGGGACTCCTGGACACTCACGGGCAAGTCTGGGTCAGTCCCCTGTGGTGGGTGGGGGATCCCTGCTCCTTTCTCCCGGGTCCTGGGGCGCACCAGGTTTTGTTTGTGCCCTCCAAGAGTCTGTTTCCCCAGTCCTGTGTAAGCTCTGTAATCAAATCCCACTGGCCTCCACAGTCAGATTCCTTGGGGGTTCTCAGTTCCCTTGCCAGATCCCCAGGTTGGTAAATCTGCTGTGGGTCCTAGAACTTTCTTAACAGTGCGCGAATTTCTTTGGTATGATTGTTCTGCAGTTTGTGGATCATCTGCTCGGGGGCTCTTTGGTTGGGGTTAATGGTGACCTCCTCCAAGAGGGCTTATGCCACAGGGTGTGCATGAGGAGGGTTCCTGCACCCAGGGCCCCTGCCCCTGTGGCAGGCCACGCTGACCCACCGTCCCTCCACAGGAGACACTCACATACAGTTCTGGTTCAGCCTCTGTGGGGTCTCTGAGCCCTGGTGTGCACAAGGTCTTCTTTGAGCCCTCCAAGCGTCACTGGCGGGTATGGGGTTTGATTCTAAGCAAAATTTCGCCCCTCCTACCATCTTGATGGGGCTTCTCCTTTGCCCCTGGACGTGGGGTGTCTTTTTTTGGTGGGATCCAACATTCTCCTGTTGACAGTTGTTCAGCACCGAGTTGTAATTTTGGACTTCTCCCGGGAGAAGATGAGGGCACGACCTTCTACTCCTCCATCTTGTATGGGAATCTTTGGTCAGATTCTCATAACACTTGAATGGGGATTTCCAAGAGATATTTTGGTGCTGGGAAAGATTGAAAGCAGGTGGAGAAAGGGACCACATGGCACAAAGCAATTAGCTGGCCTCACCAACTGAATGGACATGAGTTTGAGCAAGCACAGGGATTGGTGAGAGATAGGAAGGCTGATTGGATAAGCACAGCAAATGAACTGCACAATTTTCACGACCCAGTGATGGAAGCGGGCCCTCCTATATTGGCATTCACCTTTTCTTTTTTTAAATGGTGATTAGAGTCACCCTGATGGCTTAGACAGTAAAGAGTCCGTTCACAAAGAGGGAGACCCAGGTTCGATCCTGGGGAAGCTTCTCATGGAGAAGGGAATGTCTACTCACTGCAAAATTCTTCCCTGGAGAATTCCATGGACAGAGGAGCCTGGAGGGCTACAGTCTGTGGGATTCACAAATCATCTGGGCACGACAGAGGAGGTTCGGCACTCTATTTCATTCGACGTTATAGTGAACCTTCTCTGTGTCAAAGGCAGCGCCCATATATGATTATCTTAAGCTGTCAACAAAATCCTTATTCAAAAGAAATCAGACTCGAGTGTCGAGGGGGAGAAAACATGGAGTCAGGGTCCTGGGAACAAGGGAATGGAAGCTGGCTTCCCGGGAGCTGGGGCGGGGAAAGGGGAGCATCTCGCGGGCGGGGACTCAGCGAAAATTTGCATAACCAGCATGCACTGCGTGCAATACAGTTACAATTTCAATTTACCGTAGATTTCTTTTAAATGTAGTATTTTGAAGAATCAGCCTTCATTCCCTTCAGAGAAAAGACCTGCTGCAAACTCTTGACCCGGACTTACCCTTGACGCTCCTCACCCTAACTGTGTTAGAAGTGTTCATGCTCAAGCTGCGTCTTTTGCCTTTTGCTTAACATTCACATGGTTAGGTCCGAGGAGAAACATACACTGCGTTACCCTCAATTTTTGGAGGTCTTGTGAGCTAAACAAGACCAACATCGCTGTATGCAAAAACAGACTTTCTAAAATGAGTGTTTTGAGGCAGGATTTTTTCTTGGGGCTCTTCTGTTTAAGCGCTTTCTGTGTGGTTATTGGGTGAAATCCTGAGGTTAGGCTTTCTTCTGCTCAGTTGAGTTTCTCAGACGTGTCCAACTGTTTTGTAACCCCGTAGACTGCAGCGCCTCAGGTTTCCCTGTCTATCACCCATTCTCAGAGCTTACTCAATACTCATGCCCTTTGAATCAATGGTGCTGTCTAACCATCTCATTTTCTGTCGTCTCCTTTCACATCCCACTTTTAGTCCTTCCCAGCCTCAGGGTCGTTTCCAGGAAGTCAGTGCTTTGCATCAGGTTGCCAAAGTATGGGAGTTTCAATATCTGCATCAGTTCTTCCAAGGAATATTCAGAACTGATTTTGGTCAGTAAGGTTCTCATAATCGTGAATGGGCTTTCCAGGAGATTTTGCTGGTGCCGGGAAAGACCAAAGACGGGAGGAGAAAGGGATGACTTCGGGGAAAACCATTAGATAGCATCACCGACTCGGTGAACGTGAGTTTGCGCATGCCCCGGGAGTTGGTGACAGATAGGAAAGCCAGTCGGACAGACTGAGCAAATGAACTGGACAATTTTCACGACCCACGGGTGGAACCTGGCCTTCCTATTTTGGCAGTAAGGTTTTCCTTGTTGTTGTTGTTTTTCAACAGTGATTAGAGCCACCCTGATAGCTTAGACAGTAAAGAGTTCGTTCACAAGCGGGAGACCCAGGTTCGATCCTGGGGAAGCTTCTCCTGGAGAAGGGAACGGCTACCCACTGCAGTATTCTTGCCTGGAGGTCCATGGGCCGAGGAGCCTGGAAGGCTATACTCCATGGGGTCGCAGATAGTCCGGGCACGACAAAGGAGGTTCGGCACTCTATTTCATTGGACATCATAGCGAACCTACTCTGTGTCAAAGGCAGCGCCCATATATCATTATCTTAAGCTGCCAACAAAATCCTTATTCAAAAGAAATCAGACTCAGAGTGTCGAGGAGGAGGAACCGTAGAGTCCGGGGCCTGGGGACGAGGGACTGGGAAGCTGGCTTCCCGGGAGCTGGGGCGGGGAAAGGCGTGAATCTCGGGGGCGGGGACTCAGCGAATGTTTGCATAACCAGAATGCACTGCATGTGATATAGTTTCAATTGACTATTTCACTTTGTCCTGGATTTCTTTTAAACGTAGTATTTCGATGAGTGAGCCTTCACCCACTTAAGAGAAAAGATCTGCTGCAAACTCTTGACCCGGACTTGCACCTGACGCCCCTCAGCCTCCCTGCCTGAGGGGCGCGTGTTCCCTCATCCGTATGTGCACGGGCACAGCGCACGATGCTCATGCTTATTCTCGCTCATGCTCAAGCTGAGTCTTTTGTCTTGTGCTTAAGATTCGGTTAGTTAGGCCTGAGGAGGAATATAAGCCCAGGTACACAATTTTTGGAGGCCTTGTGAGATAAGCAAGCCTAACCTCCTTCTATGCAAAAACAGACCTTGTGAAGTGAAAGTTTGGAGGCAGGGTTGTTTTTTTTTTTTTTCTGGGGTTGTTATACTTAAGAGCTATCTGTGTGTTTATCACGTGAAATTCTGAAGTTAGGCTTGGTCTGCTCGGGTGACTCTCTCAGTCGTGTCCAACTGTTCTGTAACCCCGTGGACTGCGGCACTTCAGGTTTCCTTGTGTATCACCCATTCTCGGAGCTTGCTCAATACTCATGCCCTTTGAGTCAATGGTGCTATCTAACCATCTCATTTTCTGTCATCTCCTTTCTCCTCCCACCTTTAGTCCTTCCCAGCATCAGGGTCTTTTCCAGTAAGTCATTTCTTTGCACCAGGTGGCCAAGGCATTGGACTTTCTGTGTCAGCACCAGTTTCTCCAAGAAATAATCAGGTCTGATTTCCTTTAGGATGGACTGGTTGGATCTCCTCGCAGTCCAAGGGACTCTCAAGCGTCCTCTCCAAGATCACAGTCCAACAGGTTCAATGCTTCGGCCTTCAGGTTTCTTTACAGTGCAACTCTCACATCCATACATGAGTACTGGAGAAACCATAGCTTTGACTGGACGGACCTTTCTCGGCAAAGGAACATCTCTGTTTTTAATGCGCTGTCTTGGTTGGTCATAGCTTTTCTTCCAAGGAGCAAGTGTCTTTTAATTTCATGGCTGAAGCCACCATCCACAGCGATTTCAAAGCCCATGAAAATAAAGATCTTTCAACCCTGAAATTAGGTGCGTTGAATTTTAACAAATTATCTTTGAGTTTCACAAAATATGTGGTAGACACTTTGATCTAGTTAATACAATCAACTAGTTTCATTAGGAGAAGACAGACTATTTTAATGAATGATTAGTTCATGAAAGTATCCAACTATGTTGATAAGAAGAAAATAAAATTACAAAATGCATGTTACAGTGCCCCCAAAGATGCTTGGAAGACTAGTAAGTCATGGCAGATGACCTATCTATTCATGAAGCTTTAATTTCATGCAGTTATGCATTTCTCACAAATCACTTTGGTTATGTGATCCTCACACTGAGGAATTTGTTTAGATCAAGCCGTTTATGATTTCAGTGGTTAAACTACAATATTTTATAGCATTTGCTCAGTGCATCCTGATTTCTATAGGGTTGAAATGTTACCGTTTTTCCTGAAAACTAAAAAGTCTCTTCTGGTATAGGGGACGCGTCAGCTCCTGTTGTTAGAACTGAAACTGCCCTGAGATAGTCTTGAGTTTTAAGAACACATTTTACTCTCATTGTAGACTTCTCAAATTCAGTAACATGTCCTTCATTATAAAAGATCACCGTAACCAAGTCACCATCTTTGTTTTTGGTGGGGGTGTCTTCACTCAGCTTGTAGGATCTTAGTTCCCCCAGCAGGGATTGAACCCGGGCTCTCGGCAATGAAAGCACAGAAGCCTAACCACCAGGGGATTCCCTCCACACTGTCCTTTACTCTAAATCTGTTGTATGATTTTCCCCTCCTCTAGTCGTGATGATATATATTGACCCATCATGTTCTTTTCTGAAAACCATGATCCGCAATGACTATATTTTTGCAGGCTAAAGCTAAAACTCAGCAAGACTAACCAGAACCTCTAAGAATTAAGCCTGTTCTGAATAAGGCTTTGCGGGGTGGGGCGGGGGGAGGGGGTGGCTAATATAGTACATCCGCGTGTGCTCAGTCGTGTCCCACTCCTTGCGACCGCATATAGACATTGGATCAATTCATAATAATGGAGGGTTTTGGTGACTACGGCTCAAGTATCCACCTTATAATCACAATAATAATCATGAAGACCATAACATGCTCTGCCATTGCTGCACTCCAGCAATGCAAAAATCCAGATACAGCAAAATGACCACATCCCTGGACAGTTTTCACTCTGTCATGGCGACTTCCCGCAGAGTATAAATGTGCTGTGAGGACTGAGCTAAATCCTATGCCTCTGCCAAATGAGTGTGGCACGTCAATACTATGTTAACGCTGCTGTGTGCTTCCTTACTCAGATGAACAGAAGACATGCTTCTGAAATTAAAGCGTGAAAACAGACACTACTCAGAATCTAGACAACACACAAAAGTAACTTCACAACAAGAACATGGGATGGATTACGGTCCAAATATTGCCATGCTGTTATAAACGGGCTAAACCAGTGAGCTGCTTAGCCTAAAGCAGTGACTCTGCACTCCAGAACCACTTACGAGCTTTAAAAGTGCTGACGCCCAATCCCTACACACAGAGAGAAAAATTTAATTGGCCCAGGGTGGAGTCCTGGGCATAGGATTTTTAGAAACTCCCCGACTCCTTTGGTGGACCGCCACCATTGTGAAGCACTGGGCCCTGAACCAAGAGGCCCCAGGGAAAGTCAGACTGCTTTGGGCAAGATATTCCAGTAGGGGGCGCTCAGCTGATTCCATGTTTCTTAACGTCCATCCGTGTCCCAAGTGTTAACCGATTTTTGGAGAGGTCGTTCTAACATAGATGCTACTCCAATTATTTTCAAAGTGTTTCTTTTTTTTTTAATTTTCTAAAAGTAAAGGGAATTCCCTGACGGTCCAGTCGTTGGGACTCCACTGCAGGGTCAGAGGCTCAATCCCTGAACGGGGAACTACCACCTCGCAAACCCTATAAGTGTGGCCAAATAATAATAATTATAATGATAATAAAATCTACAGTATCTTCAGATTTCAGGTTGAATATGGCAGATTAAATATATCCATATATCTCTACTCTGTCCACAAAACCCCATGAAATGACAGTAAAGGAATAAAAAGAAGAGACATGTTCTTACTGACAAAACAGGGGAACAGGTAACTGAAGCCAAGTGGGGACAAGGACATTTTAATGCTTCAGAACCCTGGAAAGCTCAGGGATTCTAAGCTACCTCTGAAGGTTGAGGACAAATTGATATCAGAGGGGGCATCTAGCCTGCCTGATACAGTTTAGAACAAAATGAAGAAAAGAGCAGTATAAGCATATTATGAGTTCTAGAAGCAAACAGATGAAACCGCTAAGGATTTCAAATGGTTGTTTCAGGGAAGTGGGAACTGGGATGGGAAAAAGCAATTCTGGGTTTTGCTCTTCTGAGAGCCCTGTGTCATTTGGCCTTTAACATTAAATTCTGAAGGCAGTTATTCTTCAATTAAAAAATAAATTTTAAAAAAGCAAATGAAAAAAGCAAAAATATTAAGTATATACAGAATTTAGTTTTTTTTTAAAGCTGGTTTTGAACACGTTTGGGAGTAAAGGTATGCAAATACTGTAGATATGAATGTAAAGTTGTAAAATCTTTCCAGGTGACAGGTGGGTAATATGGATGAAAAATTTCAATGTGTGGAACGTTTACTCCAGCATTTTCAGTCTTGAGATTTGCCCTGAGGAAGGAATTGGACAACCAACCACTGCTTTGAGTATTAAATAGAACAATTGGAAACTATCTACAGGCCCTACACCAGAACTTTGATTGGAAGAAGTGATGGCTCCTCCATACAGCGAAATCATATGCAAATACTTTAAATGATGGATTGTACACCTCCCAGATGGTCAAAAATTCTAAAAGCCTGAAAACAAGAGTTGCTGGGCATGGGAAACAGCGAAATCTTGATGTAGAGCTATTGAGTGTGCACTGGTACACTGTCTTTGGAGAAAAGGCAAACATTGGCATTACATAAATAAAAAGTTAGATATGCACTTGGATTAGCAATTCTCAGAGGGAATCTAAAATGACTCCCATGAACTATACAGTGCATGGAATTCTCCAGCCCAGAATACTGGAGTGGGTATCTGTTCTCTTCTCCAGGGGATCTTCCTGATCCCTAGGAGCCGAACCTAGGTCTCCTGCATGGAAGGTGGATTCTTTACCAGCTGAGCTACCAGGGAAGCCTGAGACCTTCTGTGGACTTTTACAAATATTACATCCTGGAGTGGGAGGGGGAGAACAGAATGAACACACCTACCGCATAAGTTTACGACCTACCTGCATAAGATTATGAACAAAGAAAACGAACCTCTATGAATAATACGGCTATGAAAGTTGACTACCACTAAATCCAGTAGTAATACCTGTGGATTAGGAAAAAAATTGGGACTCACATGGTAAACAATTCACCTGCAATGCAGGAGACCCGGGTTCGATCTCTGGGTCGGGAAGAGTCTCTGGAGAAGGGAATGGAAACTCACTCCAGTATTCTGGCCTGGACAATTCCACGGACAGAGGAGCCTGGCAGGTTGCAGTCCGTAGGGTGGCTGACAGCCCCACAGGACTGAGTGACTGAGACTACAGAGAAGAAAGCACAGCCCGAGAAACAATTCCAGCTGCGACGGGGACGTGGGATCACCCGAAAGGAGCTCTCCTTTTCCCAGGTGGCGCTCTCTCTGAAAGTCACTCAGTCGTGTCCGACCAGAGGCTGTCTGGCTCCTCTGTCCTTGGGATTCCCCAGGCAAGAATACTGCAGAGGGTAGCCGTTCTCTTCTCCAGGAGAATCTTCCCCAGGAACTGAGCCTGGGTCTACCGCATTGAAACAGGCTCTCTAAGCCATCAGGGTCGGAGAAGGCAACGGCACCCCACTCCACTCCTCATGATGCCTGGGAAATCCCATGGACGGAAGATCCTGGGTGGCTGCAGTTCATGGGGTCGCTAAGAGTCGGACACGACTGAGTGACTTCACTTTCACTTTTCACCTTCATGCATAGGAGAAGGAAATGGCAACCCACTCCAGTGTTCTTGCCTGGAGAATCCCAGGGATGGGAGAGCCTGGTGGGCTGCCGTCTATGCTGTCGCACAGAGTCAGACACGACTGAAGCGACTTAGCAGCAGCAGCAGCAAGCCATCGGGGCAACTCTAATCAGCAAACGGGAAAAGAAAATAAAGCCGTCTGCCAATATACAAGGCCCGGGTTCCGTTCGTGGGTAGCGGAAAATCTGTGATTTATTTCCTCAGTTGTGTCTGATCGGCCATCCTGTCTTCGCTTGAAGAAGCCCATTGTGGTTTTATGGATATTGGGTTTCCCTTGTATCTCGGCTGGAAGAGAATTCACCTACAGTGCGGGAGACCTGGGTTCCATCCCTGGGTTAGGAAGATCCCTGCACAAGCAGGAGACTACCCACTCCACTATCATGGCCTGGAGCATTCCATGGACTGCATAAGAGGTGTGAAAAATACGAGGAGCAGGAAAAAATGTGAAAAATTCAAAGAGCAGGAAAACGTGTGAAAAATATGAACATCATGAAATGGTGTTAAAAATACGAGGAGCATGAAAAGCTCTGAAATATACGAGGAGCATGATAAGGTGTAAAAAATACGAGGATCAGGAAAAGGTGTGAAAAATACGAGGAACATAAAAAGGTGTGAAAAATTCGAAGAGCAGGAAAAGGTGTGAAAAATACGAGGAGCATGGAAAGGTGTGAAAAATTCGAAAAGTTGGAAAATGTGTGAAAAATACGAGGAGCATGAAAAGACGTGAAAAATTCGAAGAGCAAGAAAACGTGTGAAGAATACAAGGAGCATGAAAAGGTGTCAAAAATTCGAAGAGCAGGAAAAGGTGTGAAAACTATATCAGCATGAAAAGTTCTGAAAAATATGAAGGTCGTGAAATGGTCTGAAAAATACGAGGAGCATGAAAAGGTCTGAAAAATACGAGGAGCGTGAAAAGGTCTGAAAAATATGAGGAGCATGAAAAGGTTTGAAAAATACGTGGAGCATGACAAGGTGTGAAAAATACGAGGAGCATGAAAAGGTGTGAGAAATTCGAAGAGCAGGAAAAGGTGTGAAAAATTCGAAGAGCAGGAAAAGGTGTGAAAAATACGAGAAGCATGAAAAGGTGTAAAAAATTCGAAGAGCTGGAAAATGTGTGAAAAATACAAGGAGCATGAAAAGGTGTGAAAAATTCGAAGAGCAGGAAAAGGTGTGAAAAATATAAACAGCATGAAAAGGTATGAAAAATATGAAGGTTGTGAAATGGTCTGAAAAATGCGAGGAGCATGAAAAGGCATGAAAAATACGAGGAGAATGAAAAGGTGTGAAAAATAGGAAGAGCATGAAAGGTGTCAAAAATACGAGGAGCATGAAAAGGTGTGAAAAATATGAAGAGCATGAAAAGGTATGAAAAAAACGAGGAGCATGAAAAGGTGTGAAAAATAGGAAGAGCATGAAAGGTGTGAAAAATACGAGGAGCATGACAAGGTGTGAAAAATACAAAGAACAGGAAAAGTGGTGAAAAATACGAGGAAAATGAAAAAGTTTGAAAAATACAAAGGGCAAGAAAAGGTGTGAAAAATACGAGGAGCATGAAAACGTGTGAAAAATAAGAGGATCATGAAAAGGTGTGAAAAATGAAAAGAGAAGGAAAAGGTGAGAAAAATACGAGGAACATTAAAAAGTGTGAAAAATACAAAGGGCAGGAAAAGATGTGAAAAGTACGAGGAGCAGGAAAAGGTGTGAAAGTTACGAGGAGCATGAAAAGGTGACAAAAATACGAAGAGCGTGAAAAGGTGTGAAAAATATGAAGAGCGTGAAAAGGTCTGAAAAGTACGAGTAGCATGAAAAGGTGTGAAAAATACGAGGATCAGGAAAAGGTGTGAAAAATAGGATGAGCATGAAGAGGTGTAAAAAACACGAGGAGCATGAAAAGGTGTGAAAAATATGAAGAGCATGAAAAGGTCTGAAAAATATGAAGGCCGTGAAATTGTCTGAAAAATACGAGGAGCGTGAAAAGGTCTGAAAAATACGAGGAGCATGAAAAGTTGTGAAAAATACGAGGAGCATGAAAAGGTGTGAAAAATACATGGAGCACTAAAAGGTGTGAAAAATATGAAGAGCATGAAAAGGTGTCAAATATTTGAAGAGCAGGAAAAGCTGTGAAATGTTCGAAGACAATGACAAGCTGTGAAAAATCCGAGGAGCATGAAAAGGTCTGAAAAATACGAGGAGAATGAGAAGGTCTGAAAAATACGAGGAACTAGAAAATGTGTGAAAAATAAGAAGAGCATGAAAAGGTGTGAAAAATATGAAGAGCATGAAAAGGTGTGAAAAGTTCGAGGAGCATGACAAGGTGTGTAAAATACGCAGAGCATGACAATGTGTAAAAAATATGAACAGCATGAAAAGGTGTGAAAAATACGAGGAGCATGAAATGGTGTGAAAAACACATGGTCTGTGGCTGTGGGATAGACATTATCATTCACATGGTCCGTGGCTGTGGGGTAGACTTTATTTTTCACATGGTCCGTGGCTGTGGTAGTAGACTTTATCTTTCACACGGTCCGTGGCTGTGTGAATAGAGTTTATATTTCCCACGGTCCGTGGCTCTGGGAATAGACTTTATCTTTCACACAGTCCGTGGTTGTGGGATAGTCTTTATCTTTCACACGGTCCATGCCTGTGGGATAGACGTTATCTTTCGCATGATCCGTGCCTGTGGGATAAACTTTATCTTTCACATGGTCCGTCGCTGTGGGAGAGACTTTATCTCTCACACGGTCTGTTCCTCTGGGACAGACTTTATCTTTCACACGGTCCGTGGTTGTGGGATAGACTTTATCTTTCACACGGTCCGTGGCTGTGGAAATAGACTCTATCTTTCACACGGTCCGTGCTTTTGGGATAGACTTTATCTTTCACACGGTCCGTGGCTATGGAAATAGACTCTATCTTTCACACGGTCCGTGCCTGTGGGATAGACTTTATCTTTCACACGGTCCGTGGCTGCGGTGTAGACTTTATCTTTCACACGGTTCGTGGCTGTGGTGTAGACTTTATCTTTCACACGGTCCGTGTCTGGGGGGTAGACTTTATCTTTCACGTGGTCCGTGGCTGTGGGAATAGACTCTATCTTTCCCACGGTCCGTGCTTCTGGGATAGACTTTATCTTTCACACGGTCCATGCCTGTGGGATAGACTTTATCTTTCACACGGTCCGTGGCCGTGGGGTAGACTTTATCTTTCACACGGTCCGTGGCTGTGTGATAGACTTTATATTTCACACGGTCCGTGTCTGTGGGGTAGACTTTATCTTTCACACGGTACCAGGCTGTGGGAGTAGACTTTATCATTCATACGGTCCATGTCTGTGGGAATAGCCTTTATGTTTCACAAGGTCCGTGGCTCTGGGAAGAGACTTTATCTTTCACATGGTCCATGGTTGTCGGATAGACTTTACCTTTCACACGGTCCGTGCCTGTCGGATAGACTTTTTCACACGGTCTGTGGCTGTGGGTTAGACTTTATCTTTCACATGGTCCGTGGCTGTGGGAGTAGTCTTTATCTTTCACACGGTCCATGGCTCTGGAATAGACTTTATGTTTCACAAGGTCCGTGGCTCTGGGAATAGAATTTATCTTTCACATGGTCCGTGGCTCTGGGGTAGAATTTATCTTTCTCATGGTCCGTGCCTGTTGGATAGACTTTATCTTTCACATGGTCCGTGGTTGTGGGATAGACTTTTTCACACGGTCCGTGCCTCTAGGACAGACTTTATCTTTCACACGGTCCGTGCCTGTGGGATAGACTTTTTCACAAGGTCCGTGGCTGTGGGATAGACTTTATCTTTCACACGGTCCGTGGCTGTGGGATAGACTTTTTCACACGGTCCGTGCCTCTAGAACAGACTTTATCTTTCACACGGTCCGTGTCTGTGGGATAGACTTTTTCACAAGGTCCGTGGCTGTGGGATAGACTTTATCTTTCACTCGGTCCGTACCTGTGGGATAGACTCTAACTTGCACATGGTCAGTGGCTGTGGGAATAGACTGTATTTTTCACACGGTCCCTGGCTGTCGGTAGACTTTATCTTTCACACGGTCCGTGGCTGCGGGGTAGACTTTATCTTTCACATGGTCAGTGGCTCTGCGATAGACTGTATCCTTCACACGGTCCATGCCTGTGGGATAGACTTTGTCTTTCACACGGTCCGTGGCAATGGGATAGACTTTATCTTTCACATGGTCCGTGGCTGTGGGAATAGACTCTATCTTTCACACGGTCCCTGGCTGTGGGGTAGACTTTATCTTTCACATGGTCCTTGGCTGCTGGGTAGACTTTATCTTTCACACGGTCCGTGGCTGTGGGATAGACTGTATCTTTCACACGGTCTGTGGCTGCTGGGTAGACTTTATCTTTCACACGGTCCGTGGCTGTGGGAATAGACTTTATCTTTCACACGGTCCTTGGCTGTGGAGTAGACTTTATCTTTCACACAGTCCGTGGCTGTGGGATAGACTTTATCTTTCACGCGGTCCATGCCTGTGGGATAGACTTCTTCACACAGTCCGTGGCTCTGGGAATAGAATTTATCTTTCACATTGTCCGTGGCTGTGGGAGTAGTCTTTATCTTTCACACTGTCCATGGCTGTGGGATAGACTCTATCTTGCACATGGTCAGTGGCTGTGGGAATAGACTGTATCTTTCACACGGTCCCTGGCTGTGGGGTAGACTTTATCTTTCACACGGTCTGTGGCTGCGGGGTAGACTTTATCTTTCACACGGTCCGTGGCTGTGCGATAGACTTTTTCACACGGTCCGTGCCTGTGGGATAGAGTTTATCTTTCACACGGTCCGTGCCTGTGGGATAGACTTTATGTTTCACACGGTCCGTGGCTGTGCGATAGACTTTTTCACACGGTCCGTGCCTGTGGGATAGTGTTTATCTTTCACACGGTCCGTGGTTGTGGGATAGACTTTATCTTTCACACGGTCCGTGCCTGTGGGATAGACTTTATATTTCGCATGGTCCGTGGCTGTGGGATAGACTTTATCTTTCACACGGTCCGTGGCTGTGGGATAAGCTTTATCTTTCACACGGTACGTGCCTGTGGGATAGACTTTATCTTTCACACGGTCCGTGGCTGTTTGATGGACTTTATCTTTCACACGGTCCGTGTCTGTGGGGTTGACTTTATTTTTCATACGTCCCGTTCCTGTGGGATAGACGGTGGGGCCACTGCATGTATGTGTGTATGTGTGAGTGTGTGTTTACATATGTGTACATACATGCATATAAATATATGCATGCAAATAAATATTAACTTTGTCTGCTGAAAGGCCCAGGAGCAAAGATACCTCAGTAGCAATGAACACATGGATCTGTGTTTTTTTAATACCATTCCCCACTAAAAGGAAACAGGGCTCCTGAAAAATGGCCAGTTCTTGGGCCAGGGAAGAATAGATTCAAGATGAGCTTGGAATATCTCATAAGGACGTGCTCACAGAAATCGTGAATCCGCGTCACAAAAACATGAGAATCAGCTTGAAGGGGTTCCCCTGGCCAAGTCTGGGGTGAGTGACTATCAAACGTTTACGGACAGTGATGAACTATAAACTATTGAGAGAAAAAAGGAATCTATAAGCGCTTACTATTAATGAGCACATAAAGAAATGAGGGGGAAAGGAGAGATCTATTTACAGCAGAATGTCAAGTGCCAACTGGTAAAGGCAGAATATACTGGAATTTTGTACATTTTGCAACCATCACAGAGAAAATGAGTTCAAGCAAGAATCAGCAACAGATGCTCAATCTAGGAGAAAGTTCAAGGAGGGGCAGAATACTTGCATGATCTCAATGTGTTTCCCACAGATTGCTTATTAGTTGTAAGGAAAAAAAAAAGTAACTCTACAGTGAAGACATAGGACAAACACTAGACAGGGTGATGGAAATTAACATCATTAATGTGAGCAAATCAGCATCACTTATGTGATATTCCAGCCAGGAATGCATCACCTAAATCTAATTACTAGGAAACATCAGGCGAACCCCAAAGAAAGGCTATGAAAACGTTCCAGATGAGAGGAGATTAAAGAGACCTGAGCGCACAATGCAACACCCTACCCTAGGCTGGATCCCAGACCCGGAGCCAGGCTGAGGAACGGGAAGGGGGCTAAAAAGGGCGTAGCTGGGTCCACGGACAAGACGAGAATCCAGAGGAAACGCACTGTGTATTCGGGCTTTACCTGCTAAGGGGGCCATGGCGTATGCTACTGACTCGCAGATAAGTCACAAAATACGTGTGCTCATGGCCACATACACATAGATACGGGGCTTCCCTGGCAGCTCAGTTGGTAAAGAATCCGCCTGCAATGCAGGAGACCCAGCTTCAGTCCCAGGGTGGGGAAGATCCCCTGGAGAAGGAAATGGCAAGCCTCTCCAGTATTCTCATCTGGAGAACCCCAAGGATGGGGGAGCCTGGCGGGCTACATTCTGCGGGGTTGCAGAGTCAGACACGACTTAGCAACTAAACCACCACATGCATTTACACTTGCACACACAGTCTACACACACACAGAGGGTGCCCAAGGAACAAAGCAAGTGGGGTAAAATGTGAATAATGGGTGAGACTGGGACAGGGAAGCGCTCATCTGTACCGTCTGCACTCTGTTTTTTGGCTGCCCTGCGTCCTCCTTGCTGAGGGCGGGCTTCCTCCAGTTCAGTGAGTGGGGCCGCCCCTGTCGTGGCGCGTGACTTCTCATCCCGGCGGTTTCTCCTATTGCAAAGCCCGGACTTCAGAGCACGCGGGCTTCAGTACTTGTGGCGCGAGAGCTGAGTTGCTCTGTGGCTCGTAGGATCTTCGTTTTGTGACCAGGGACAGAACCTATATCCCCTGCATTGGCAAGTGCATTCTTAACCACTGGACCCCCAGGAAAGTCCTACTATTCTTACTGTTTAAACATTTCAGGACACCTAAAATTATTTCCAAATGAAAATTATTTTTTTTTAAAAAAAGAGCCTGCTATCAACATAATTTGAGCAAGACAAAAACTAATTGGTTTAGGTTAGCCTCCGAGAGTGTAGGTTAGTAGCTAAATAAGCCAGAAATTCACTTTAATCTAGATCTAAAAAATATTGCAAGCCAATCTTAATCAAATGACTTTGCTATTTAATATTTATAAGGCCATTTGCTGATGCAGTTTTAATACAATAGCTTACAAATTATAGTATAGTCAGTAGAGTAGGGAAATTTAATAAATAGTGATGACTGAGCAGCGCGCCGTGGATTAGCTGAGCACCTTCCCGACAGCCTTGAAAGGAAGACCTGCTGAATGATCAGAAAACACTGGGATTCCCGACTAATCGCCCCTATAGATTTGAAATAGATGTTTCCGTTACATTAGTCTTAAAATTAGATCACATTTCTCTTTTGTATTTCAGAATGATGTCTTGGGACTTCCCTGGCGGTCCAGTGGGTAGGAATCTGCCTTCCCAAGCAGGGGACGGGGTGTGATCCCCGGTCAGAGAACCAGGATCTGTGCCGCGGAGCAGCCGGGCTTGGAGCGGCAGCCGCTGGGCCCAGGCGCCCTGGAGCTGGCGCGGGGCCACAGGAGAAGGCTGCAGACCGAACCCGGAGAAACCCGTGTGCCTCAGTGAAGACCTAGCACAGCCAGAGTCTAAATAAAATAATATCTTAAGACCAAAGGTAGTATCTTCTGAAGTTCTCGTTTTTAGTGCTTGCCTTTATCTAGATATTAATGTTGAGATTCCTAGGGAAAAGAAGACAGAAGTAAATATTTTGGGCCCTGTAGAAACTTAGCATCCTTTTGTTCACAGAGAGATACAGAGGCTGGCATCAGAACTTCTTTATTTAAATATTTGCTTCCTAAGGACTAATGTAAACAGAATATACCCTATTGCTTTATCTGTATTCAGACAGCTTGTATCCGCTGGCCAGCTATGCCTTTCTCAAGGAGCTGAGGTTGGATCCCAGATGGATCCCAGGGGTTAGTTTGCATAACATGACTCCAGGCTTTATTTTTCTGTATTTGTTTTGTTTTAGTGGAACCTAATTTGTTATAGATCTGAGATAGTGTTACTTCAAAAGCTTCCTGTTAATATACTGGAACAAGAAAGTATAATTTATGAATTATCTACTATTTATAGTTGAATGCAATGAGCTGATTCTTTGCTTGTTTACTTAACAGGCTAAGTCTATATAGTTGTTAGTGGCTATTAGTGAAATAGTATTTGTTGTTTTAAAAAATGTTTTTAATTCCACCCTGCATTTCACATGTATTGGTTTTGTATAAATACATTTCTGATTAGGATAGGACTTTGAAAAGCCAACATTTCACTTCTCATAATTGCCTGCAGAAACACAAGCAAAATTCGATATCAGTATTCTGGGGTAGACATCAAATCATGTCTCACAAACACAATGTACTTGGCTCTATTAGCCTGTGGTGATTTCAACACTGGAAGGCAGACAAGAAGCAGAACTGGAAGCACCGAGGGAAGAAGGAAATGCAGGAGAGAGGAAAAGAACAAGGAGGGAAAAGAGACGAGGAAACAGCAGAGGACGGAGAAACAGAGAGCCAGTGGGAAAGACGGTGGAACAGCGAGGTGGTAAGAAAAGGGAAGAAGGGTTCGGAGGTAAAGAATCCGCCTGCCAACGCAGGAGGCACGGGTCTGACCCCTGGTCAGGGGACGTCCCACCCGCCAAGGAGCAGTTAGCCCGCGCGCCCCAACTGTGAGGCTGCGCTCTAGAAGCCAGGAGCCCCAGCTCCTGACTCTGCTGTGACCTGGAGCTGCGCTGGGCGACTAGAGACGCCCCCACAGTGAGAAGCCCGCAGCCCAGCCAGAGAGCCGCTCCTGCGCCCCAGCGGGGAAGAGCCTGCCCAGCAGCCCAGACCCAGCACAGCCAGGATTAACCGCATAAAAATAGCACGGAAATGTTATATCTTCAGAAAAGAGAACAGAAGAAGATAAAACCCTAATTCAAAAAGATACCCGCACCCCCATGCTCACAGCAGCGCTGTTCACAACAGTGAGACGTGGAAGCAATCCAATGTCCATCCACGGACGAAAGGATGCAAAGGTGTGGTGGGAACGTAAATGTGCAGCCACTGTGGAAATGGAAGAGAGGTTCCTCAGAAAACTACAGCTAGAGCTGCCTTAGGGTCCAGAACCCCACTCCTGGACACACGTCCAGATAAAACTGTAACTTGAAAAGGTACTTGCACCCCTATGCTCACCGCAGCACTCTTCACAAAAGCCAAGACATGTCAATGGATGCCCATCAACAGAGGAATGAATAAAGAAGATGCAGGGTGTGTGTGTGTGTGTGTGTGTGTGTGTGTGCGCGCGCGCGCGCGTGTGGACACACAGTGGAGTACTACTCAGCCCTAAAAAAGAATGAAATAATGCCACTTGCAGCAACATGGATGGACCTAGAGATGATCGTCCTAAGTGAAGTAAGTCAGACAGAGAAAGATACCACACAATATCACTTACATGTGAAATCTAAAGTTGAACACAAATGCACACACCTACAAAACAGAAATTGACTCACAGACATAGACAAAAAACTGGCGGTTCCCGAGGGGGAGGCATGGTATGGGAGGGACGGATTGGGAGTCTGGGATTAGCAGATGCAAACTGCTATATACAGAATGGACACCGAGATACAGCTGTGTAGCTCAGGGACCTATATTCAATAACCTGTGATAAGCCATAATGAAAAAGAATACCCCAGAAAAGAATGTGTGTGTACATATATATATATATATAAACACACATATATATGTACACACACATATATGTATAACTGAATCACTTCACTGTACGGCAGAAATTAACACAGCATTGTAAATCAAGTATATTTCAATAAGCTTTCTTTAAAGGAAGAAAGGGAAAAGAACGAGGCAGAGAAGCAAGAGTGGGAGATGAGAATTTCTCTCTTAGCTGGGGTTTATTGAAAAGACCCTGAACTGGAACCTCTTTATTTACATTCTGGTAAAAGGGAATACAGTGTGAGATCTGCAGGGAGAGAGGGTGGTTTCCTATTTGGCCATTGCTCCTGTTTGTTTAACACATATTTGTTTTGTATTAGCTAGAACTTAGCTTGCATGAAGGTATTCCCTTATACTTGTACAAAATGCAAACTTTTTTTAGAGCTAGATGGTAACAACAGTAGATGACTGGGCTGAACTGGGTGACGCAAGCTGCCTGGAACGGTAAGAACCGGCCGCTATTAATGAAGCAGCTTTCTTCTGGTTGTCACTCGGTGCCCTGCTTTGAAGCGTCCTCTGTGGAATGGTTTTAAACAAGCTCAGACAGAACTTGTCACAGTATCATATAACTGCTATTGAACAGTTCTGAGCTTTGAATCAGCCGTGTATCCTCTGTATTAAAAAAAGAAAACGAATCTGTCATAAAAGTGCATGAAAGTTGACAAGACTTTCTCTAATAGCTATATTCTGGGAATACATATTTATGAACATTTTTTTCAACACTAGCTTGGAAAACACATACTACTATGCTCAGATTGTTTAAAATATGAACCCCTGACGTTAACAATCATAACAGCTTACTTTGCAGCTAAACCTGTGGTTTATTCTGACCCTCAAGCTGCCTGTAATGTCCTCCATTAAAGAAAGAGGCTGTGTTTGTATTTCCTTTCAGGGTTTTAAGTTATGATTAAGTATAGACATTATTCAAAATAACTGTCTCAACTTGTCTTAATGTTTATATAATTTCTTTTCAGTATTTTAATTTATGAGTGGATACAGACATTAGTCAAAATAACTGTCTCAATGTGTCTTGTTTGTAAAAATTTCCAAACTATATCAATTATTCTCTAATATTTTCTCATTAAGGGGTTCCTGGTGGCTCAGATGGTAAAGAATCTGCCTGAAATCCAGGAGACCCATGTTTGATCCCTGGGTTAGGAAGATCTCTAGGAGAAGGGAATGGCTTTCCACTCCAGTATTCTTGCCTGGAGAATTCCATGGACAGAAGAGCCTGGTGGGCTACAGTTCATGGGGCCACAAAGAGTTGGACACAACAAAGTGACTAACACTTTCACTTTCTAGAATAAATTGTATCATTGTTTCATTTATGACAGGGTTTATTTCAGGATTCCCAATATGAGAATACACAGACATCTAGAAAAACACTCCACTATGTTATATCCTTAACAAACAGTTATACAATTCCAAGAGTGGCTTTCACATAAAAGACAACCATCAATGTTACCACTGTCCTTTGTGTTATTTGCATAGCCTTCACAATCACATCTACAGTCTTCTTTGTTTTCCCTCCAAATAACACTATTGCCTTTTAACCAGGGTCATCGGGGCGTCCCAGGTAGGTCAGTGGTGAAGAATCCACCTGCCAATGTAGGAGACTCAAGTTTGATCCCTAGGTCGGGAAGATCTCTTGGAGGAGGAAATGGCAACCCACTCCAGTATTCCTCCCTGGAGAATCCCATGGACAGAGGAGCTTGGCGGGTCACATGGGGTCACAAAGAGTCAGACATGACTTAGTGACTAAACAATAACAACATCTGAGGCAAAATGATCTGAAGATAACTTTGCCATCAATTAAGTTTCACTTCCCTGGTAGCTCAGCTGGTAAAGAATCTGCCTGCAATGCAGGAGACCTCGGTTCAATTCCTGGGTCGGGAAGATCCTCTGGAGAAGGGATAGGCTACCCACTCCAGTATTCTTAGGCTTCCCTGGTGGCTCAGATGCTAAAGAATCCGCCTGCAACACGGGACACCTGGGTTTGATCCCTGGGTTGGGAAAATCCCCTGGAGGAGGGCATGGCAACCCACTCTAGTATTCTTGCCTGGAGAATCCCATGGACAGAGGAGCCTGGCGGGCTATGGTGCATGGGGTCACAAAGGGTCAGACACGACTGAGCAAATAAGCATACAATCTAAGGTTCACTGTAATTCATGAGTTTCTAATTCTTGTACTTAACACTCTGTTTCCTCCCATCTCTGCTTGTGACATTTATTTCAAATGAGACCTAAATACCAAGATTAGCTTACAAATTAAGACCAGAGTCAAATGTATTAGAACATAAAAACATAGATAAGAAACTAGAGAATTTTTGAGCTGATGAAAATGTTAAAAATAATGTATCCAACATTTTAAAAGAAACCGAAGTCCAAGGATGTGAAAAGACTTTCCAAATCTTGCATAGCTAGTTGGGGCCATGAAGCTAGTTGTGAGAATAAGTAGAAAGCAGGCTAGGTACACTTCATAAGAAAATAAACAAAGTCTCGGCAGAAGCTGAAGCTCCAATCCTTTGGCCACCTGATGCGAAGAGTGGACTCATTGGAAAAGACCCTGATGCTGGGAAAGATTGAAAGCAGGAGGAGAAGGAGATGACAGAGGATGAGATGGTTGGATGGCATCACTGACTCAATGGACATGTGTTTAAGCGAGGTTGGGGAGATGGTGAAGGACAGGGAAGCCTGGCGTGCCGCAGTCCATGGGGTCACAAAGAGCTGAACACAACTGAGTTACTGAACAACAGCAACAGCTTTTCACAGTATTCCCAGGGGGTAGCCTCGTCCAGGGAGCAATGCCCGTGAGATCTTCTAGCACCGTTGTGGGCTGTAATGCCCGCTCAACTGCCAAGGCAGCTCCTTCGCCACAAGCCAGAGCCCACAGGTTGTTTTTTTTTTTAATTTCAGCATCACTTTGAATATATGATCTGTCCCCAAACTCCACAAACAGCATCTACACGGAACTACTAGAGTTAGAACTACTAGACTCCTAAATGTTTTGTCAACAGAAAATACCAAGCTTCCATCAAATGCATGAAGAAAATGTTTTAAATCACGAAGTCCATTCCCTGGTGTTTCTTTAATGAGTCAGGAAGCAGAAGGGGGAGGAAGGACATGTCAGCGAGAGCACCACCTCTGTGACTAAGAAGAGGGGAAAACCTGCCGGTCAGCAAAGTGAAAATCCCCTTCTATTTTAAGGAACACTCTCTCACTGGAACCAATCACTCCAACGAGTAATTCGGGTTGGATCATATCCTCTTGGGAGTGCTAACTTTCCAAAGAATAAGCCTTTGATGCATCAATGAAAAGCGAAAAATGTTCTCTGATAGCTGAGGGGATCACTTGTTTCCAAATGGCCTATGTGTTCTGCTGGTGCGGTGCCGGGAGCAGACGACCCGGCGCTCAGCCAGCTCCCGGCTCAGCTCGGGGAAAAAGCCTCCAGCACAGCTCTCAGCCCCAGCCTCCTCGGGGACTTTTCCCCCGCTGGCCTCACAAGGCCTCCGCTGGCCTCGTCGTGGGGCAGAGGAGTAGATCCGATGGTGCTCTGAAGACTTGGTCAGCTTTCCGGGTGAAATCATGATGGTGCAGTGAATTCAGGCTGGACCGAGACATTCATGAGTAGTTGCTGTTTGACGGCTCACCCCCATGGAGGCGGGCCTAACAACCCACTCCAGTATTCTTTCCTGGGAAATCCCATGGACAGAGGAGCCTGGCGGGCTACAGTCCATGTAGTAGCAAAGAGCTCACAGGACATGACCCAGAACAGTATCTATTGTCCTTGGGGAGGAATTACAGGTCCTTTTCTTTGCTTCACAGCTACATTATTATTTGGGCTCTTTTGACTGTTTTCCTTTGCTTTCCCACATTCTCATTTCTCTGATTAAACTTATGCTTTGACCTAAATATTTCACAGACAAAAGGCAGGCCAGAAACATGGTGGGTGGGGCAAGGAACACAGGGTCCTGTTCCGTCTCACTAAGATGAGTGTGGTTTTGAAAATTCCCCATCATTCCTGCACCCATTCATTTCATAAGCATTCATGAAAACCCCAGGGATGGACTTCTAGAATGCAGACAAAGTGGACAGGAAGAGATAGAGTTGGGAGGAATTCTGAGTCTCAGACTCACCATGACCTTCTTTGATGTCCCATGAAAGACTGTATCTCACAGCGGGATGCCTAAGGTCTCAGCTGAATGATTAGTTGTTCTCTGAACTGGAATGTAATAACATGTTAACTATGTGGACTCTACCCGTCGGACACATCTGAAGACCTGTGTGCACACTCGGGCACGTCTGTAGAAAAACAGCTGGAGAGCAGGGTTTAAATGATGGTGGAGGGCAGTGGTGTTGGTGAGTCTTACTGGACACTACTGGAATGAGCCAGGTGGCACTCTATAACCTATAAAGGATTCTAATGCACACGTCTTCTGCTCTGTTTGCTATGAAATCCAGGCAAAGGAACCAGCTACACTCAAGAAGAACTTCAGAAGTATCAGGAACTGAACAGTGAAAGGGGGATTCCAACTGAAAATATAGATAATGTCATAGAAACAGGTAAAGCTCCAGACAATGACAGGTATCCAAAATGAAAGACATCACTAGAACATTCAATTCAAATTACCTATTGGCAGAGATGTCTTTAATAAGAACTGTTTTGTAATAATCTTTTGAAATATAGGCATGTCAATGATCATTTTCCCCCTTATTCATTCTCTTTCACAGACAGTTGTCCTCCATAAGAACAGTGAAGAGTGGTTGGGTGAGTAGAAATATGACACATACAACCTATTTTTTTCTCAGTAGGTTAACACTTTGGGGGCAGGAGGCTTACTGCTTTAAGAATGGGATACAAACATAGTGGAATATTACTCAGCCAGGAAGACAAAAGAAATAGTGTCATTTGCAGCAACATGGATGAAGCTAGAGATGATTTTACTAAGCAGAGTAACTCAGAAAGAGAAAGGCAAATATCATATGCTATCATTTCCATGTGGAATCTAAAATACGATTCAAATGAACCATTAAAAAGCAGAGACAGACTCAAACACAGACAAAATTAATGGTTACCAAAGGGGAAGCAGGCAGGCAAGGGGTAGATTCGGAGTTTGAGATGAGCAGATACACACTAAAATACATAAAATAAACAACAAAGACCAATTGGAGAGAGCAGAGAACTATACTCAATGTCTTCTAATAACTTTAACACACTCTGGTCTCCAAGGTCAGGATATTGATGTCCGTTGACTCGAGTTGTTGACAGAAAACGCAACAATAGTGGTTGACGACTAAGTTATGCCCCCTTCGTGGATCACCGCCTAGTGTGGTGAAGGGGCTGGCATAACTCAGGGAAGCTATGAGCCATTTCATGTAGGGTCACCGAAGACAGATGGGTCACAGTGAAGAGTTCTGACAGAACGTGATCCACTGGAGGAGGGAGTTGCAAACCACTCCAGTACTCTTGATGTGAGAACCCCACAAGCTGTGTAAATTGGCAAACAGTTATGACACTGAAATATGACCTCCCCCGCCCCCCAGGATGGAACGTGTCCAATACTGCTACTAGGGAAGAGTGGAGGACAGCTACTAGTAGCCCTGGAAAGAATGAAGCTGTGTTCACTAAGGTCTCAACCAAGCAAGCCAGCCTAACGCAAGAACTAAAACTAAGAAATAGAAAAATTAACAGAGCAAAAGGACTTCCCTAGGGGTCCAGTGGTTCAGAATCCACCTGCCAGTGCAGGGGCCACACAGGGAATCTTGATCCTGGAAGATCCCACAAGCTGTAACAACAACAAAGGCTACACAAACTCTGCCTGTGCTCCAGAGCCTGAGCAAGAAAACCATCACAATGACAAGCCCTGAGGCCATAACTAGCAAAAGGCAGAACACAGCAGGTAAGACCAAGCGTGTGCTGTAAAACTGGGGAAACAAAAAAAAACTTAGCAGAAATTATAAGAAGTGTGACCACTGAGATACCCCACGAAAATACTTTTTAAAAAGTTCTCAGAGAAAGAGCTGCCATTTGAATAATGAAAACAACATAAGGAAGCAGGCAGGAAATATGAACCATTAAAAAATTTTTCTCTGAAAAATTACTTTAAAGGCTCTCTATCCAGTTGACAAAATATCAAATCCTGGGGAAGAGGGATCCTCAAGCACGTTTTAAGTTTAATCAGTGCAGGTATACCAACTCTTAGAAGTTTGCAGGGAGTTAAGGAGCAGGAAGGTAGAGTCAAAGAAGAAATGTCACTGGTGATTTAAATAATACACAAGTGAACTAACACATCGGTTACTCACTTTACCCCATGCGTTTGTGTGTGTGTGTGTGTCTGTGTGTGTATGAGATAAAGACACTTAAAAGTTCTGCTCTAAGAGACTGACAGGTTATATGTGCAATCTTATTTGTCATAGTCACCATGCTGTTCATTACATGTTTCTTTAAATCACAAGAGCTCCTTAGGTAATTATAACTAAACAGGAAAAAACACACCAAAAAAAAAAAAGCAGTAGAACTTAAGTCAGTTAAACTCTTATGTTTGAAACTGAGTATCTTCTTATGTTGATAACTCTGCAGCCAGCATGGACTCAAGGATTATTTCCTTTGGCTCCAAAATGTAGCAAAATTAATGCCTTGCTCTTTCAGACACCCTTTGTGAAAATCAAAAGAAATATGCACTGCTCTAATGATCCATAAATCGATGAAAATTCTATTTTCCCAAGCTTGTGAATCGTGAATGCTTTGCTTGTGACACAAACTTGTTGAAGGCCATGCATGGGATCTTCATGTGCTAACTGTCTTTAACACTTCCCAAAAAGAGAACAAAGATTGGGGAAATACAAACCAAAATACAAACAAATCTGCTCTTGGGGAAGGGACAGGAATATACAGACAAACATATTTTGGATACACTTACAAAGGAAATTCAGAAGAGAATAATAATCTTATAAGGAAAACTGCTGGAGAAATTGGGAATTCATAAGACAAAAAAATATAAATAACTTCAACTGTTTCTTTGATCCCCATTTTAAAACTAACACAGAGAGACTCAAAGACATGTATTTAAGATCCAAAGCAAGAAAGACTCTAGAGGTAAACCACAGGTGGACACTCTGTGACCAAAGATTGGGTGATACAGATTAGGATATACACCAAGCAGGATCCCACACTGGGAACAGAACATTAATAACTAATCTTCATTCAAAATACCAAATGCCTTTCCCTGTAGGCCACTTACAGAACACTTAACAGAAGGCCCTAAATTGTGGGAGACAGCCAGATGGACTAGGACACAGTCTCATTTGCTGTTGAACTGGAGGAGCAGTTAATGGTTGGCATGGGACGTGGGCGGACGGGAGTGAAGCAAAGCTAAAAGGAAATGCCTGCTAATAGACAAACATATGTAAAACAGGGTATTTTGTAATTAGATGTCTTTGGCTTGTTGGAGCAGAGGGCGGTTGTCTCTGGGAGTTTGACTTGCAAAAAGCATGACCTAGCCTCAAGCCAGAAAATATGTATTCAGTGCCAGTGTTTAAGGAGATACCATGCATTTCCTGAGATAGGCGAAGACTCCCAGACTTCCAGATTTGTGTCAACAGCATCAACTGTTCACGGTTCATAAACTTGTGAAAATAGAATTGTTTATCCATTTGTAGATCATTACCCTATTATATACTTCTACTGATTTTTTCTCCAGGTGACCTATCTGAAACAAGAAGACATTAGGTTTGCTATGTTTTGGTCTGAGATCATCATCATGTTCTTCTTCTTCTTTTTTTTGTTAATATTTATTCATAGATTTATTTGTTTTTCTTTTGTTGTTGTTGTTAATATTTATTTATACATTTATTTGGCTGTGTTTCGTCTTCGTGGCGGCATACGGGATCTTTTGCCATGGCACACGGACTGTAGTTTGAACTGTAGGGATTGAACCCACGACCCCTGCATTGCAAGATGGATTCTCAACCACCGGACCGCCACGGAAGCCCCCAGGGCCATTCTTTCAGCAACCCTTTTCCCCAGACTCAGAGAGACAAGCCCCTCCCCATCACCTAGAGACTTCTGTGGGGCCTTGTGAGATTGCGTGAGCTAGAATCGTCGTTACATGGACACTCATTCTCTAGGCGGCCGTGTTTTCAGGGCTCACCGTTTGCCAACAAAGAGGCAAGCTTTATAAACGTTAATCGTAGCTGAGTAAAAGCTTGAGACGAGCTGACCCCTCAGCCTAAGAAGATGGTAGTGTGTGATATGCTAGTATGTGAATGTCGCTCAGTCGTGTCCAACTCTTTGTGACCCTATGGACTATGCAGTGTGGAATTCTCCAGGCCAGAGTACTGGAGTGGGCAGCTGTTCCCTTCTCCAAGGGATCTTCCCAACCCAGGGATGGAACCCAGGTCTCCCGCATTGCAGGTGGATTGTTTTACCAGCTGAGCCACAAGGGAAGCCCAAGAATACTGGAGTGGGTAGCCTATCACTTCTCCAGGGGATCTTCCCAACCTAGGAATTGAACTGAGTTCTCTCGCATTGCAGGTGGATTCTTTACTAACTTAGCTGTCAGGGTAGCCCCCATAACCTAATAATAACCTAAGAAGATATACAGTTTCAAACATAAAGTTTTAAGTAAAGGAAATAAGTCCTCGTGTTTTTTTCAATTATATGAATACCCTAGTAAATTCATTGTAGTGTAATATACATGTGTGGCAAAAAAAAAAAAATACATGTTTCAGTGATTTATAGTCTCATTCTCTGTGAAGAAGAATTTCAGAAGCAGGAAATGTGGGCCTTCCCTCCGTTATGTGAATCTTTAAATACGTTTTGGAATTCAAACTATTTTGAATTTCGGCTAATTAATGTACCATCCAGAGTTTAAAAAAGTTTTGCACATCTATTGTGCAAGTCTTTCTGTGCACAATATTAAAGGCAGAAATGGGTTCTCTTTCCCAGAAGCACAGTCTGCCAAGGATCTAGGGCGTTGGGAACTATGGTGAGGTGCTTACTGACTGATAATTATTTCTTAAGAATTAAATGGCAGCAGCTGTCTCCCTGACTCAGCAATTCATGCACCTCCCATCTCTTGACCAAACCCCCACTTCCTGTTGGGGAAGTGGAGCGAGTTATGGAAACTCTGAATCCTTCTGTGCTTGAGAAGAGTCACCCCTTCACTCGTCAGGTTATTAGAGAAACGTCTGTAAAGTGTAGCACGTGTGGTGTCTGTGTGCGGTCTTGCAGTGACCTGTCCCCATTAACTACAGAGTCGTCCCCGCGGTGTTCAGTCCAGAACCAAGAAGAATTGCATGCACACACACAGACACACACGCAAGGAGGAATCACATGCAGACACAGACACACAGACACACAATCACGCACACACACAGACATGCAAACCCACACACTCACAGACACACACATGCAGACACACACACACACAGACACACACACACACCCATCCTCAGTCTGTAAGCACACAGCGGCTCTGGTTTCATGTCAGTGCCATTTATTTTGTCTTGCGGAACTTGGCATGTAGTAAAGCCTGGGGCTTGGTTGGCCAGGACCCCAGGACCCCTCCACAAGTTTCAAGATTCCTGTCCCATCTCGTCTGTGGTGTTGCAAGCAGTGTCCAGATGGGTTAGAAGCAAGATCAGAGGCCTGCTCTGCTTTGCCTCTGAAGCCTCGACAAGACTATTTAATTTCCCTAATGACGACGGTCCAGCCAGACTAAATAATAATAGTTTAGTTGTTATAGCCGCGCTTCCGGGAAACAAACTCACTCAGAAGGACAATGCAGATAGTGGAGTGCAGTTTATTACACCGGCGGGCCCAAGGCAGAGTCTCCTCTTAGCCAAGGACCCCGACCAGCATTTGTGAAAATCTTTTATACCCCATGTGTATGTTTCCAAACCCACCAGCCCAAATCCCTTGAGGCTTACAAAAGAAGGGTAAATACAATAACCCCATCGTTCACGTGTTATGTGTTCCGCGGTTACATTCCAGCCAGTTAATAACGGATAAGCCTGTGGTTACATTCCGATCCGGAGGCGGGGTGATTAGTGTCTGTTTTCTCTTAGGCAATGAGTAACCTGGATGTGATCTTCAAGGTTCCCCTGCCCAGAGGGGGTCTTATCCTTCCATTGTCATTCCCACAAGCGTGAAGCACAGAGTTCAGAGTCCACTGGAGAGGTGGCCGCGCACGACCAGCACGGACAGGCCTGAGGTGGAGTCCAGGCCCTGTGAATTCCTTCTTCATTCCCCTCTCTTGATGCTCTTAGTTTCCATAACAAGCATCATTTATTGAGATATATTGTACCTTAGCCCTCCTGCCACCCACGTGAGAGAATGCTATCAACCTCTGGGTTACAAAATTCACAAGGCAACAATTCTTTTGGGTCTAGGGGACGGTCTCCAAATCCAACTTTCTGTTCTTTTTGTTCCCAGCAAATAGTAGCACGGGCAATCAGCTGTCCTTTCTCAGGAGTCATCCAGAAATATTCATCCCAGACCTGGTAGTATTGCTCAAGGTACTGGGAGGCCTGTCCCCCTTTTGTAAGGGAGCCCTTTTCCTCTTTAATTTTCATATATGAGGTATAAGCCTTTGTTATCTCCATAAGGCTGGTGTTCATGTTAAATGTAACCCTATGTCCCTGGCCCATTGATGGCTTCTTCTTACACCAGGAGAGCAAAGAAAGGTTATGGTTGGTGAGAGAGAGGAAAGTTCCTTTCTGTTGTTCTAAAAAGGAGCACAGTGGTATAAAGTCCCCATAACGGAGTGGCAATACCCACCAGGGGAGTCTGTCCATTACTGACAGGGGCATAGCCCCAAGTACCCAAGTTCAGAATTGCATTGGTGAGGCCGAGCAGCAGGAGTCGTTTACCCAGCTCCATCCTGTACCTCTACAGGACCTAGTTTTCTTCTTCCTCCTCAGAATGATCTTGGTTTCCCGTGGGTCGGTGGGGTCCTTCTGGGTGGTCCACTCGGCGTCCTCCGGGTCAGCGTGGTATGCCTTCTTCGTTCTGGTGTGATGGATCAAGGGACAATACCTGCAACTTTAACTGCAGTAGGGGTAGTTAGAATAACATAAGGGCCCTTTCACTAAAGGGTTAGCAAATCATGTTTCCAATCTTTGACCCATACTTGGTTACCAAGTGTAAACTCATGAATCTGTTCCCCAAGGGGGAACGGCACCCTTTCTTGTACAAACTTAGTTACCCGATTTATTACCTTACCCAGTTCCATCTGCTGTGAAATCCTATCTGCCCTCACCTGAGGCAAATTTGTTGATACCTGTTTTATTATGGGAGGAGGCCTCCCATACAGAATTTCGTATGGAGAATAGCCTTGGGACTGTGGGGTCATGCTGAGTCTGAGCAGAGCCGTTGGAAACAAGTCCACTCAGGAGCAGTCAGTCTCTCTGATCCACTTGGAGAGTCTCTTTAAGTGTCTGGTTGGTTCATTCCACCATCTCAGAATTCTGGGCCTATGTTCAGTGTGCAGTTTCCATTTTGCTCCCAGTTTGCAGAGCAAGTCTCTTCCCAGCAGGGGTACTGGGACAGTGCTGCCAAAGGTTTTGTAGTAGTACCGACAGTTCTGCTCCTGTATCCACCACGAAGTCAGTGTTTTGGTCCCCCACTTTTACGGTTACCGTGGGCTCTCAGGGACCTGATATCTCTGAGCCCTGGCAGCCCTAGTTAATTTCCAAGTCAGCAAGCCCCACAACTGCGGGAGCTTCCTCTTCCTTCCTTGCCTTAGGGCATTCATTCTTCCAGTGGCCAAAAGCTTGGCACCGGGCACACTGGTTTGGCTCTAATGGGCCCGGGGCCTCCCTTGGGACAGGTTGAAGGACTGTCCTGTCCCTGGGGCAGATGAGGTTTTCCGGAGGGCCCGAGGTAGACTTTCCCAGAGCAGCAGCTTGCACTGTAAGTCTCTTGTCTGTTCTCTTTTGTTCCCTCTGGCTCTCTGGCAGAGCGCAGTCTCTGCTTAATTCCAACGTCTCCCTCCCCTTCTTGTCAGTACTGACCGGGAGAGGCGGGTACAGCTTGGGTGGTTCGGTTGGAGCCGGATCCTGGAAGTGTTGGCCAGAGGCTTCTGTCACCGGGATCGGAGCCTGTCCAAACGGCGGCTCTACGACCTCCGGGAGAGCTGGTGGAAGAGCAGTGGATGTTGCAGAAACTTCACCTGGCCCTGGATCGGGCATTAAGGCGGCCTCCGGTCCTGGTGAAGCACTGGGAGGCAGGCACATCATTATCCAGCATGGGGGAGGGGTCAGGTCATCCCCGTCCAAATCCTGTAGAACTTCCTTTTTCATCATCAGTCAATTTTTCTGCCCTTAATATTTTTCCCTTTCCCTTCTGGATACAGAACCTTGTCCAAGTAGGAGGGTCTCAAGCTAACCCTAGCCACGAGTCAATAGATGGATATTGATCCAGGTGTCCTGGCTCTCCTGTGACTACTGGATAGACTGCTTCCACTATTTTTAAGTTCACGGTGTTCTCTGGTGGCCATCCTACTCTCATAGAGGGCCATTCGACCACAGAGTATGTGAAGGCAGTTAGGCTTCATCTTCACCCCATAGTCTCCTCATAATCCCTTCTTTAAATTTTTAATCATGCACTCCAATACAGTTGCCTTAGATTCACTTCCCCCCATCTTGCTTACCTTCTCAGACCTTCTTCTACTTTTCCTTTTTGTTCTGTCTACGAAGTTCTCAGTACCCTATGTACTTCTCATATTTCCACTCAGTGACACTTAAATTGCCATTCTGCCTCCTTCCTAATTGGGGTGAGAAGAGCCTTACCTGCCAGATCCCAGAGGGAGAAGGGGATCGGCGTGTCGTCACCCGCCGGTCAGCACAGCTGAACCAGAACATCACATGGTCCAAGACTGTTTCTCCCTTAAAGTCTATTCTGCCTTGGTGGGCTTGAAAACACAGATGGGTTAAATATCCCATGTCCCAGGCCATCTCTGGAAAAGCCAATTCATACTCACTTCTGTATCCCCCTCCTTCTAGCCTAACAATTCCGAGGGGGTCAAGAATTTCACAGCAGACAGGACACCTCCTGGGGGAGGGCAGAATACGAGCATACAAGGACCAGTTTCCTATCCTAAAAATCCCCTGGCGATCGCTTGGTACTAATTTTCCCCGAGACGGCGTGGAAACACCTCCTAAATGACCTTCACAAATTTCCTTCCTAAACCCTCGCACGCTCGTCGACCTGTGTACCAAGCAATCACTGCTGCCTGCCTATTCCAGGCTCCTGTGGGTCCCCGCTCCTTCTAGTCCCTCCCAGGGGGGCGATCAGGCCCCCTCTTCCACCCTGCCAGGTGGGCTCCTCCTCACCTGAGCGCTCAGTTCCCTGCTGCCGTCCACTACCTGCTGACATGAAAGGTCCGGGCGTTGAGAAGCAGAATCCTTCCAGAGGGGCGAGGCGCCTTCCCCCCTCTAGGAGATTCAAGCTACAAAGCCTCGGGGTGGCCTCAAATGAGACCTTCTCCTCAAAGTGAGGAGTTTCCCGGCCAATGCACCAAATGTTATAGCCACGCTTTCTGGGAAACAGACTCACTCAGAAGGACAATGCAGATAGTGGAGTGCAGTTTATTACACCGGCGGGCCCAAGGCAGAGTCTCCTCTTAGCCAAGGACCCCGACCAGCATTTGTGAAAATCTTTTATACCCCATGTGTCCAAACCCACCAGCCCAAATCCCTTGAGGCTTACAAAGGAAGGGTAAATACAATCACAATAACCCCATCATTCACGTGTTCTGTGTTCAAACAGTTAATAATCAATAAGCCCGCGGTTACATTCCAACCAGTTAATAACCGATAAGCCTGTGGTTACATTTCCATAAATACTGTCCGGAGGCAGGGGTGATTAGTGTCTGTTTTCTCTTCTTCAAGGTTCCCCTGCCCAGAGGGGGGTCTTATCCTTCCATTGTCATTCCCACAGGCGCTCTTCAAGATTCCCCTGCCCAGAGAGGGGTCTTATCCTTCCATTGTCATTCCCACAGGCGCTAAGCACAGAGTTCAGAGTCCACTGGAGAGGTGGCCGTGCACGACCAGCACGGACAGGCCTGAGATGGAGTCCAGGCCCTATGAATTCCTTCTTCACCATATTGTGAGTGGGGTATTAAAGTCTCCCACTATTATTGTGTTACTATTAATTTCCTCTTTCATACTCGTTAGTGTTTGCCGTACATATTGCGGTGCTCCTAAGTTGGGTGCATATATATTTATAATTGTTATATCTTCTTCTTGGATTGATCCTTTGATCATTATGTAGTGTCCTTCTTTGTCTCTTTTCACATCCTTTATTTGAAAGTCTATTTTATCTGATATGAGTATTGCGACTCCTGCTTTCTTTTGGTCTCCGTTTGCATGAAATATTTTTTTCCAGCCCTTCACTTTTAGTCTGTATGTGTCTCTTGTTTTGAGGTGGGTCTCTTGTAGACAGCATATATAGGGGTCTTGTTTTTGTATCCATTCAGCCAATCTTTGTCTTTTGGTTGGGGCATTCAACCCATTTACATTTAGGGTAATTATTGATAGGTGTGGTCCCGTTGCCATTTACTTTGTTGTTGTGGGTTCACGTTTATACAACCTTTCTGCATTTCCTGTCTAGAGAAGATCCTTTAGCATTTGTTGAAGAGCTGGTTTGGTGGTGCTGAATTCTCTCAGCTTTTTCTTGTCTGTAAAGCTTTTGAATTCTCCTTCATATCTGAATGAGATCCTTGCTGGATACAGTAATCTAGGTTGTAGGTTATTCTCTTTCATTACTTTCAGGATGTCCTGCCATTCCCTTCTGGCCTGGAGGGTTTCTATTGATAGGTCAGCTGTTATCCTTATGGGAATCCCTTTGTGTGTTATTTGTTGTTTTTCCCTTGCTGCTTTTAATATTTGTTCTTTGTGTTTGATCTTTGTTAGTTTGATTAATATGTGTCTTGGGGTGTTTCGCCTTGGGTTTATCCTGTTTGGGACTCTCTGGGTTTCTTGGACTTGGGTGGCTATTTCCTTCCCCATTTTAGGGAAGTTTTCAGCTATTATCTCCTCGAGTATTTTCTCATGGCCTTTCTTTTTGTCTTCTTCTTCTGGAACTCCTATGATTCGAATGTTGGGGCATTTCACAGTGTCCCAGAGGTCCCTGAGATTGTCTTCATTTCTTTTGATCCTTTTTTCTTTTTTCCTCTCTGTTTCATTTATTTCCACCATTTTATCTTCTACCTCACTTATCCTATCTTCTGCCTCCGTTATTCTACTCTTGGTTCCCTCCAAAGTGTTTTTGATCTCATTCATTGCATTATTCATTTTTAATTGACTCTTTTTTTTTTTTTTTTGGTCTTTATTAAACAGTTCTTGAATCTTTTCAATCTTTGTTTCCAGGCTATTTATCTGTAACTCCATTTTGTTTTCAAGATTTTGGATCATTTTTATTATCATTATTCTAAATTCTTTTTCAGGTAGATTCCCTATCTCCTCCTCTTTTGTTTGACTTGGTGGGCATTTTTCATGTTCCTTTACCTGTTGGGTATTTCTTTGCCTTTTCATCTTGTTTAGATTGCTGTATCTGGAGTGGGCTTTCTGTATTCTGGAGGTCTGTGGTTCCTTTTTATTGTGGAGGATTAACCCAGTGGGTGGGGTTAGACGATTGGCTTGTCAAGATTTCCTGGTTAGGGAAGCTTGCGTCAGTGTTCTGGTGCGTGGAACTTGATTTCTTCTCTTTGGAGAGCAATGGAGTGCCCAGTAATGAGTTTTGAGATGGGTCTATGTGTTAGGTGTGACCTTGGGCAGACTGTATGTTGATCTTCAGGGCTATGTTCCTGTGTTGCTGGAGAATTTGCGTGGTATGTCTTGCTCTAAAACTTATTGGCTCTTGGGTGGTGGTTGGTTTCAGTGTAGGTATGAAGGCTTTTGGACAGTCACTTATTACTTAAAGTTCCATGTAGTCAGGAGTTTTCTGGTGTTCTCAGGTTTTGGGCTTAAGTCTCCTGCCTCTGGATTTCAGTTTTCTTCTTCCTGTAGTCTCAGGACTTCTCCAACTATACAGCCCTGATAAGAAAACTTCTAGGTTAATGGCTAAAAGATTCTCCCCCGTTAGGGACACCCAGAGAGGTTCACAGAGTTACATGAAGAAGAGGAGAGGGAGGAGGGAGATAGAGATGAGCAGGAGGAGAAAAAGGGGGACTCAAGAGGAGAAAGACAGATCTACGCAGCTGTCTGTTCCCAGAGTGTTCTCCGTAGCCCAGTCACCTACAAAGATTCACAGAATTGGATTGGGAAGAGAAGGGGAAAGGAGGAAATAGAGGTGTTCTGCGGTAGAAAACAGAGAGTCAAGATTGGGAGAGAATAATCTTCGGTTTAAAAATAGGGCTTCTCTTCTTTTTTTTTTTTGTAAGGTTATAGTGTATTGAAAATGAAAATTAAGGAGTAATAGAGGAGTACTAGAGGACTTTAAAAGAAATAAGAGAAAAAGAAAAATAGAAAATAGAAGAGAAAAAGGAAAGAAAAAAAAGAAGAAAAAAGAAAAAAAAGAAAAAAAAAAGAAGGAAAAAGAAAAAAAAAAAGAAAGAAAGAAAAAAAATTTTTTTTTTCCCCTAATTAAAAAATCGTAAAAGTCTATGGAAATGAAAGTTAAGGAGTAATGGGGGAGTAATAGGGGATTTTAAAGGAAAATAAAAGAGAAAAAAGAAAAAAAAGAAAAAAAAAAGAGAAAAAAGTAAAATTATATCTAGGAGTTTCTCTGGAGCTGTTGCGGTCAGTGTGGGTTCGGCTCAGTTTCAGATAGCTCCTCGTTCCAGCTTACGCTTCTCGATATCTACAGGCCCCTTCCGGTGTAGTCAGCGTTTCCTAGAGGGATTTTAATCTGTTGCACCAGTCCCTTCTGAAGCGGTTCCCTTTGTTTATTTGGCTTCTGTTTGCCGGTCTCTTCAGAGCCTCATTTCCGCCCTGACACAGGCGGGCGGAGGTGGACTCTTATTCAGGTAGCTAGTTCCGTCGCTCTGAGGGGAGGGGCTTGCGCTGCAGGGAGAGGCTGGCGCTGTGGGGACAGGCTTGTGCCGCCGGGATGGGCTGGGGCTGCTGGGAGGGGCTGACGCTGCTTTCTCCGTCTGCGCTGCTCAGGCTCCCGGCTGTTCTATATGGGGCGCGCCCCGCGCTGCACGAGGTTCCGGCCCTCGGGTGTTCCACAAAAGCGCGGAACGAAAAGCTGCGCCCGCTCTCAGTGCCTTCCCCGTCAGAGCGGTCCAGGCAGCCAGGGGCTTGGTGGGCGCTCTCTCCCCGGTGCGGCGCGCCCACTCCCTTCCGCGGACCCAGTTTCAGTTTCCGCTGGCGCCAGTCGGGTGCGCGCGCCTTCCGCCCTCCACGTCCCCAGCCCCAGTCCCCACCGGCGCCGGTCGGGTGCCTGCGCCCTGTGTCTCGCCGCGACCTTCCCCTCCCCCCTGCCTCCTGCCTCCGGCGGGGCTGGGCCGGTCCGCAGCCTGGGAGCTCTTCTCTGGATTTTCTCGGTCTCTTTGTTCTGCGAACAGCCGCAGTGTGTTCGGGCAGGTTAATTTACTCTCTCTCCTTTGGTCTCCCACAGTTCAAGTTGGCACCTCACAGAAGCTCCCTCCGATTGTCCTCAGGGCACTCAGGCCTGGACCCTACCCCAAGCAATGCCGCCTAAGACTTCCCGGGACGGATCTCCGTCCTTAGCTCTTTTGTCTCACTTTTTATCTTTTATATTTTGTCCTACCTCCTTTCGAAGACAATGGGCTGCTTTACTGGGCGCCTGATGACCTCAGCTAGCGATCAGAAGTTGTTTTGCGAAGTTTGCTCTGCGTTCAGTTATTCTTTTGATGAATTTGTAGGAGAGAAAGTGGTCTCCCCGTCCTACTCCTCCGCCATCTTGGCTTCTCCCCCCAGAAACATATTTTTGAGATCAAGTGTATCACTGTGTGCATCAGTAGTTCATATCCTTATTTTGATGGGTAGTTTTCCAAATATATCTAAAGTTTGTTTATTCATTTACATGTTGATGGGCATAGGAGCTGTTTCCAAAATTTGACATGTAGGAATAAAGCTGCTCTGATCATTCATGTAAAAGAATTTATATGGAATTAAATTTTATTTTCTTTGGGAGGAGTGGAAAGGCAGAGTAATGTGAATAATGCATGTCTGACTTTATAAAAAAATGGCCAAATTGTTTTTCAAAGTTGAAATGCTTTCCATCTCCACTTGCTTGTTCCATATATTTACCAGCTCTTTATATTCAGTTTAGTTCAGTCACTCAGTCGTGTCCAACTCTTTGCGACCCCATGGACTACAGCACGCCAGGCTTTCCTGTTCATTACCAACACCTGGAGCTTATTCAAACTCATGTCCATCGCATCAGTGATGCCATCCAACCATCTTATCCTCTGTTGTCCCCTTCTCCTCCCGCCTTCAAACTTTCTCAACATCAGGGTCTTTTCCAAAGAGTCAGCTCTTCGCATTAGGTAGTCAAAGTATTGGAGTTTCAGCTTCAGCATCAGTCCTTTCAATGAATATTCAGGACTGATTTCCTTTAGGATCTCCTTGCAGTTCAATAGACTCTCAAGAGTCTTCTCCAACACCACAGTCCAAAAGAATCAATTATTTGGCACTCAGCTTTCTTTATAGTCTAACTCTCACATCCATATATGACTACTGGAAAAACCATGGCTTTGACTAGATGGACCTTTGTTGGTAATGTCTCTTCTTTCTAATATGCTGTCTAGGTTGGTCATAGCTTTTCTTCCAAGGAGCAAGCATCTTTTAATTTCATGGCTGTAGTCACCATCTGCAGTGATTTGGGAGGCCAAGAAAATAAAGCCTGTCACTGTATCCATTGTTTCCTCATCTATTTGCCATGAAGTGGTGGGACCAGATGCCATAATCTTAGTTTTCTGAATGCTGTTTTAAGACAACTTTTTCACTCTCCTCTTTCACTTTCATCAAGAGGCTCTTTAGTTCTTCTTCATTTTCTGCCATGAGGGTGGTGTCATCTGCATATATGAGGTTATTGATATTTCTCCCGGCAATCTTGATTCCAGATTGTGCTTCTTCCAACCCAGCATTTCTCATGATGAACTCTGCATATAAGTTAAATAAGCAGGGTGACAACATACAGGCTTGACGTACTCCTTTTCCTAATTAGAACCAGTCTGTTGTTTCATGTCCAGTTCTAACACTTGCTTCTTGACCTGTATACAGATTTTTTAGGAGGCAGGTCAGGTCATCTGCTATTCCCATTATTTAAGAATTTTCCACATTTTGTTGTGATCTACATAGTCAAAGGCTTTGGCATAGTCAATAAAGCAAAAGTAGAAGTTAATAAAGTAAATAAAGAAAGAAAGTTGAAAAAGTAAATAAGTAAAGTCAATAAGTAAATAAATAAGTAAAGTAAATAAAGTAAACAAAGAAAAGTAAAAACTTTTGCTTTTGATATTATCCCTCTTTAATTTTAGCCGTTAAATATATAGTAGTATCTGTTAGTATAAAACAATTTCAATTTTCATTTTTCTGAGGTTGAATGCCTGTTTGCGTGTTTATTGGACATTCATAAAGTATCATTTGTAAAATGCATGGTCAAATATCTTACACATTTTTGCTTTTTTGCTTTTATTTCTAATAATTTTAAAGGTTCTTAACATTTTCTGTATACAAGGCCTTGTCACATTTATGTAATCTAAAAATAATTTTTCAGTTTTTTGTATTTCTAAGTTTTATTTTCCTAGTGTTTCCTGGTGTTTTAAAGAGAAGATATTTTGTTGGTTTATTTATTAACTTTTATTGGCACATATTTTTTATCTTTAATAAAATTTTTTTTTTCTTGCCCCCAGATTATGGAGACATTTTTCCTGTATTTTCTCCTAGGACTCTTACATTTTAGTTTGGATTCTCAGATGTATTGTTCATTTCAACTAAGTTTTCATTTATAGCATAAAGTGATTTTTGGATTTCATTTCTGTGTTGATATTCAGTGGTTCCCACACAAGTTGTTGAAATGAATGCAGTTTCCCCATTGAATTACCTTAGTCCCTCTATAACAAATGACTTGGTGAGAAAAAGTGAATAAGAAAAAGGAATAATTAAAAGAAAGTCAAATAAAGGTGCAAAGAATTGCATTAAGGGACTATCACTGGGAGAGTTTAGTAGTCAGAAGGATTGCAGGAAGCAAATACAATATTCATTTGTTCAAAATTTAAAACAAGGAATGAGAATAAGAAATATTGAAAGATTGTGATTAAGGATACAGATCAAATATGTTTCTCTCCATAAATATTGAAAGTATACTTTGACAAGTGACTAATTAACCTTGCCAACACCATCCCAGAATTAACTGATCTTTGTGAAAAGCTAACTAAAGCCCAACTGGGTGATCTCTAAGAGGATTTTCTGTTAACTCTTCACTTGGTGCACCTGTAAAACAAACCTTGAAAATGATGCTGTGTAATAGAGGTGTGTCCAATGGAGATGACAATAAGGATGAGATCATTGCATCCAGAGAAATGGCAACCACATGCCTCCAGGTGTATCTGTGGTACCTAGAGGAAAAAAAGATAATCCAGAAAACATTCCTTGAAACTAATAATTCAGGAAATAATTTTAAATGCATTAAATAAATTGATTTCAGTGATTCGATCATAGTAGTGATCATTCATATAATCTTGGGAACACCAAAAAAAAAAAAAAAGAGATTAATGTGATGTAAGAAAATTACAATATGTATATATATTTCTGGAAGTAAATACCATGTAGAAAACAACAAAGAGTTAACCCCATTGATTCCAATTCCCAGCATACATGATTTAGCATCATATAAGCTTGAATTAGCAAGTTATATTTTCCCACTGCGGTGCACTGCCACTGTTAATACATGCTGAGTGTTTTAAATAGCTATGTAGTATAATTTATTCATCCTGAAGTTCCAAGAAATTGGATGTTATGATGATATATTTATGAAATCCCTGAGGTTCACAGGGATTAAACAATTATATGCATTTGCTGGCTGGTAAGTTAGAAAAAAAGGTGCCCCAGTCCAAGACTCTCTGACCCAGAAGTTCATTTTCTTGTCACTGTATCATGCTGCAACTCATTAATGTCATGCTTGACATAGGAGGAGACAAATATGAGATTGTGGTTCTTTTTCACATACTTCAGCCATGCAGGGCATCCTTGTGCTCAATTACTCCACTGTGTCTGACTCTTTGAGGCCCCATGGACTGTAGCCTGCTAGGCTCCTCTTTCCGTGGAATTTTCCAGGCAAGAATACTGGAGCAGTTTGCCATTAACTTCTCCAGGGAATCGTCCCAAACTAGGAATCAAACCAGCATCCTTTGCGTCTCCTGCATTGGCAAGCAGATTCTTTACCACTAGCACCACTTAGGAAGTCCCGTAGAGCATCCTTCTGTGTGTGTGTGTGCGTGTGTGTGTGTGTGTATGTGTGTTAATGGCTCAGTCATGTCTGACTCTTTGTGACCCTACAGATTGTAGTCTGCCAGGCTCCTCTGTACATGGGGATTCTCTAGGCAGGAATGTTGGAGTGGGTTGCCATTTCCTTTTCCAGGGTATCTTCCTGACTCAGGGATCTGAGCATGGCAGGTCTCAGCATGGTAGGCAGATCCTTTACCTCCTGCACCACCAGGGAAGCCCTAGGGCATCCTTAACACATACTATATGGCTCCAATGTTATCTGGCTGATTACTGATCTCACTGTCACAATGAGGCTTTTCCTGAATACCTAATTGACTGCTGCAAATAGTCATGCCTGCCCCACACTAACAATCACCCTTAACCTGCTTTGTTTTTCCTTTATTCAGTAGTACATATTAGCTTTTAATATACTATGTCATTTAATATTTATTACAGATTGTTTCTGCTTCCCAAATTGAATATGGGTTTCCCTGTTGGCTCAGATGGTGAAGAATCCGCCTTCAATGCAGGAGACCCAGGTTCTATCCCTGAGTCGGAAAGATACCCTGGAGTAGGAAATGAAAACCCATTCCAGTATTCTTGCTTAGAGAACCATGGACAGAGGAGCCTGGTGGGCTACAGTCCAGTGGGTCGCAAAGAGTCAGACACAACTCAGCAACTAACACACACACACAATCTAATATAAGCTCCACATGGCAGAAATCTTTTATTACTAGAATTAGTGTTTGTTTTTGTATCTAAAATTGTATCCAGTATACAGTAAGCATTCAAGAAATTTTTGATGGAAAAATAGAAAGAAGGAGGAAAGAAAGGAATGAAACAATACAAGAATTCAGGAGAAAGCAATATTACTGTTTAAATTAGCTATTTCTTCTTACAAACACCATGCTTTTATTATTTTATGATCAAAATTGAAATCTGAGTATTTAAATTTAGTGAATTTTATTTCTAATTTTTATAATTACATATATATGCCATGTTTGCCCCATAGATGATGGTTATAGTCAGGTATTTTATCTTAAGGGCATTCTGTATTGGCTCAGATTTTTCTTGAGTATATCATTTAACGTGATTCTTAAAGTACTTTTGACATCAAGACTTTTTAAATGAATTATACATCCCCTCAGTGTATTGCCCTGAAATATCATTTCCCGTCCTCCTGACAGATGATAACAGAAGGAAGGCATCAGGACAAAGAACAGGGATGCTCACCGGAAGACAAAAGGCAAGATCAATATAAATAGTATCAAAGATAGAAGTCAGAGATGTGAGAGACTCACGAAAAGTGAATTATGCTGTCATGTGATAGGGTTGCTGTAAATTCAGAAAGACTTAGAACTTCTTCTTTAGTCAAATGTGTGACAAGGCTTGCTTTATACAGTCATATACCCTGGTGTATATAAGAATCCCTGCCTCGGGATTCTTTAGAGGAAACGTTACTGACTAGGATACTTAGCAGCTTGTGAGTTTCAAAGTTCTTCATGAAATACTTCTGAGAACATGCAGTGCTTCATGGGTTGACTGCTAAAGCACACTCACAGATTTGATTATCTTAAAATGCAATTGGAAACTACATTTTGATAGACTCTTTGAGATATATATATATATATACATGTATATATAGTGAAGTAATTACCACAATCAAGTTAAACATCCATCACCTCACTTAGTTATTTTTTTGTGTGTATAGTAAGGACTCTGAAGATCTATTTTTTTTTTTTGATAAGTTGGTTACATATTACCTTTCCCAGTATCTATTGTAATATATTTCTCCTGCACTTTCTTATTGGTATCTAATAATGCTATTGATCTTTTAAAATTTTAATGCTAACCATATTCCTAGTCAATCATTTTATTATTTCTTACAGTTTGTATGTCCAACTAAGTAGACAATATTTTGTCTAAGCTTAAATTTCTTAAAGAAAGCCATCATTATTTGAAAATTCTAAATCTCTTATTGCATTGGTTATCACCTCCAATATGATGATGAGTAGAGATGGTTGGTGGGGCAAATATTGTTTGTTTATGGATTTGATAGAAAGAATATGAAATATTCACTAAGATGAATGGTATTTGCTAAGGGCTGTACATAGGAAAAGATGATTGTGTTAAGAATATTCACTGATTATAATTCAAACTTGATCATGAATTAATATTTAGTTTTTTACAACTTGTTCTTTTCCTAGGGTGAGATAATCATGGCAGAGATTTTTCCTCATCTAAAATATTTTAAGTGAATGTTCTTGAATTTCTCACATAAAAATCTAGTTTTGCAGTGACGATTTTATTTCTTCATTAGTAAACTTAATTTGTTCAGTTTTATGTTTGCAGTAATATAGAATGTACCCAGAATTCCTACATTTCCTTCAACCCTCCACATGGTATCTCCTATAATTAACAGCATCCATCATGTGCTAATTTCTTTACCATTAGTGAACCATTATTGATGCATTGTTATTAACCAAAGTCCATAGTTTGCACTACAGTTCATTCTTTGTGGTGTACAGTTCTATAGGTATTGACAGGTATGCAGTCTCATAGGTACAACAGTACAGATTGGTAGAGAATCGCTTCACTGCTTCAAAAATGCCTTATATCCCACATATTCATCCCATTCCATCCACCTAAACCCAACAAAGGCTGATTCTGTTACTCTCTATGGTTTTGCTTTTTCCAGAATATCATGTAGTTGGAATCATAGAGTATGTAATTGTTTAAGACTGGATTTTCTCATTAATTAGCTGTGTGGATTATGTCCCCCAAAGTCCATGTGCTGAAGTGCTGACGACCGCTGTGACTGCACCAGCAGATATGGCCCTTAAAGAAGTATTAAGGTTAGTCCAGGCCATAAGGTTGCAGCCCTAATCCTATATGACTGTCGTCCTTATGAGAAGAGCAAAACACCAAGAATGTACAAGCAGACAGGAAAGGTTAGGACACAGACAGAAGGCAGACATCTGCCAGCCAAGGAGAGACTCCTGAGAAGAAAATACACCTGCTGCCTGCTTGATATTGGGCTCCAGTTCTCAGTGTTGTGAAAAAATAAGTTACTATTGTTTAAGCCATTCACTCTCTGCTCAGGCAGTCCTAGAAAAACAGCAACAGTTTCTGTAATGTCTTTACATAACTTGATAGCTCATTTAAATATTAATCCATTCACCCATTGAAACGCTTGCCTTAAATTTTCAAAACACATTTGCAACTACTATAATTCCACTTTTAAATAATGCTACACTATATTGTGGGTAGCACATTATTTTATAATAGCAACATTCTCCTGATTCCTCCATCCTATCCCTATATCAGGCTTCCCTTGTGGCTCAGGGGTAAAGAATTCACCAGCCAAGCAGGAGACATGAGCTCGATTTCTGGGCTGGGAAGACCCCCTGGAGAAGGAATTGGCAACCCACTCCAGTGTTCTTGCCTAGAGAATCCCAGGGACAGAGGGGCCTGGTGGGCTACAGTCCATGGGGTCACAAAAGAGCTAGACACGACCTAGCGACTAAACTACATCCTTTGTATCATTGCTGCCATTGATTTCAATTATACATGATATAATCACTGTGTACACTGTTGCTATTATTATTTTGAAAAAACTGCCATCTTTTATACCGAAGAAAAAGAAAAAAATATATGTATCTAATATTTATTTATTCCCTTTTGAACACTATTTCTATAAAACTTTTGAATATTTCTTGTATAATAGGTCTACTGTCAATGACTGTCTTCAATTCTTTGATAATTACTTCTCCTTCAACATTTTCCTTTATTTAAACTTGTTTAACTTGTTTATCTATTTGAGTTTCTTTTTTGGGTGGGGCGGGGCATTCCTCATAGCTTGTGGGATCTTAGTTCTCTGACCAGGGATGGAACCCAAGCTCTGGCAGAATCCTGCATTGGACCACCTGTTGGATTAAGAGGTCTAGATTTTGAGAGTTTTTTAAAAAATCATTTTAATATGTTAACTCCAGTCCTTTCTCGCTTGCATGAGTTCTAGAAAAGTCAGATATAATTTTTATGTTTATTCCTCTTTAGGTAAGATGTTTCCTCCATTACTGGCTTCTTTCAAGTGTTTCTGTTTGCCTTTGATTTTCGTTGTTTTGATTGTGATAAACATAGCTTCAGGTTTGTTTAGTTTTAGTTTGTTTATTTTTGGTATATATCTGGCTTTGAGTTCTGTATGTTTCCTAAATCTATAGTTTTGTGCTTGCCAATAATTGTTGGGATTTCTCAGTCATTATTACTTCAAATATTTTCTTTTCTTTATTCTTCATCTACTACATTATTTGTGTGTTACACCTTTGTAATTGTCTCAAAATTCTTGGATCACTCTGCCCCATTATGTCCAGCCCCTTTGTCTTTAAGATCAAGAAGTTTCTATTGACATATTTTGAATGTCACTTTCCTCAGTTGTATGGGTACATTAAAAAGTGATTCTTCTTTTCTATACAGTATTTTTGTTTCTAGCATTTTACTTTATGTTTTAGAACATCCATCTCCCTGCTTATATTACCCATTTACTCTTGCATGTTGTCCACTATTTCCATTAGAGCTCTTGACCTATTAATCATAGACATTTTAAATTTCTGGTCTGATAATTGCTTTTTTTCTAACATGTCTCAGTCTGGTTCTTCTGTTTTCACTAAGTTAAAGGGTTTTTGTTTTTGTTTTGGTAATTTTTGCCTTTTAATATGCTTTGAAATTTTTTTGTTGAAAGCTATACATAAGGGAATTCCAGAAAAACATCTACTTCTACTTCATTGAGTACGATAAAGCCTTTCACTGTGTGGATCACAACAAACTGTGGAAAACTCATCAAGAGATGGGAATACCAGACCACCTTACCTGTCTCCTGAGAAACCTGTATTGAGATCAAGAATAAACAGCTAGGACCAGACATGGAACAAAGGACAAGTTCAAAATTGGGAAAATAGAAGGGGAAAAAGTGGAAGGAGTGACAGATTTTATTTTCTTGGACTCCAAAGTCACTCAGACGGTGACTGCAGCCATGAAATTAAAAGACACTTGATCCTTGGAAGGAAGGCTGTGACAAACCTAGACAGCATATTTTAAAAGTAGAGATATCACTTTGCCTACAAAGGTCTACATAGTCAAAGTTCTGGTCTTCCCAGGAGTCATGTACAGATGTGAGTGTTGGACCATAAAGAAAGCTGAGCATGAAAGTATTGATGCTTTTGAACTGTGGTGCTTTTGAGTGTTCCTTGGACTGCAAGGAGATCAAGCAAGTCAACCGTAAAGGAAATCAACCCTCAATATTCATTGGAAGGACTGATGCTGAAGCTGAAACTCCAATACTTTGGCCACCTATATAAAAAGCCAACTCATTGGAAAAGACCTTGATGCTTGGAAAGCCGTAGAGCAGAAGGAGAAGGGAGCAACAGAGAATGAGATGGTTGTGTGGATAGCAACACTGACTCAGTGGACATGAATTTGAGCAACTCTGGGAGACAGTGAAAGACAAAGAAGCCTGGATCGCTGCAGTCCATGGAGTGGCAAAGAGTCAGACAAGACTCAGAGACTAAACAACAACACATACATAAGTCTTGATGTAAGGTTTTGTGTTCATCTGGCCGGGAGTTAGGCTGTTTTTACCATTTGCTATATCTGTAGATACAAGAAGCTTCAATTTCATCTGTTCTTCTTTATGTCTCCCCTGAAATCGTAAAGTTTCCCCAGAGACTCTGTATTATATAGGTTCAGAAATTTGTATATTTTTCAGCTATAATGCACTATTTGAAATAATCTCTTTCGGTATTGTGATAAAATGCAAGGGAGGAGAAGCTTTCCATAGTCCTATGATTAGTTCTCAGTGTTTAGTGAGCCACTGGGCCACGGACTGTGATATTCACAATAGTTTGTCAAGTTTTCAGTCTGTTTATTTATTTTTTCGTGTTTATTTAAGCCTTTTGTAAAACAGAAAGATTCAAGGTGGCTGGAATTGGGTGACTCCCTTCCTGCACATGGGTTAGGCTCCAGGGAAACTTACGTTAGTTATTCAGGATAGAAATTTCCATTAAGGTCAGGCCCTCCCTAAGGAGCATGAAGAGCTAAGCATGTTTCTAAATGATTACTTTTTCTTTTCTCTGCTGGAAGCATCATGGGGTTTTTCTTCAACTCACACAGTTAGAATCTGGCAGGAATTTTGAGAGTAAAACTTTTGAAAATGTGGGGATCCCCAAAAGACTATTCCTCCAAGCATTCTTCATCTCTCAAGTGTGTCCATATTTAATCTAAAGCCACTAGTCAATAGCTGTTGAGTATTCCTATCCAGTACTGGCTCCAGTGATAGTCCCTTCTTCCGGTAAATTATAATTGCTTTCTTCGGCTTGTATCTTCAGTTTACAAGGAAGGTACTTGCCCTGTGGCTTCAGCTCTCTTCCCTTTTCAGAGGCGTTGTTGATTCTTAGGTTTTCAGCATTTTTCTTATTTGTAAGGATAATAGTGATGGCTTTACATGTTGGATCAGAAGCCACATATTAGTGATGGATTTTGAAGTACTAATCACATAAGTTGTTTTCCAAATTGGTAAATTTATGATTAACTCAAAATATTTTACTTATGTTTATAAATGCAGAGGCCTATATCTTATTTTTTGCAAATTATTTTAATAACAATGTGAATGTGGAGTAAATTCCTAAAAAAATGCATGTTTAAATTTCTAAACATAGTAGGACTTGTCTAATTTTGATTATCAATTTTAAACTAATTTTATTTTGATTAGAAAATAGTATATTTACATTTTTAATTTATCAATACTTTTGTGACTTACTAATGAATGATATTTTAAATGTTCACTTCATGTTTGAAGGAACTGGTTCATTTTAAAAATGATTCAGAAAGATCTAAATATATCAATTCTATCAATAGTATTATATTTTACAGAATTATTCTTCTACTACTGCCAAGTTACTTTTTGAGTGTATATTAATGCCTGCAAGTCCATGATTGTTTTGGATTCTGTGGAGTTACTTGCTCTTTTCATTTTTATACTTTACATTCCTTAGCTATGATAATTCTTGTCATCGTATTTTAATTTTTACCCCTAAATAACTCATTAAAAAAACTACTACATTTTGCATCTAAATATTTTTAAAAAATGATAATTATTGATCTACATCTAACACCACTTCTATAGTTTTATTTTAATTTAAAGAATTATTTTTATAAAATTTCAACCTTATGGGATAGTGCAATTTTTCCCCTGTATATATATATATATATATTACCCACTTTCCCCAATGTCGAGTATTCTACAGAATTTGCCATATTCTTGAACACTCTTATGTTCACCTCTCTCTCTCTCTCTCTGTTCTCCTACCCTCTATATTTTTCTGGCAACAAATTGCAGTTGCAGATAGGATACAATTATCTTATATAGAATATCCTTTCAATTAGATTTTTCTGATCAATGTTCAGGTAATGTATGTTTTGCAGCAATAGCACGAAGTAACTTCTGTGTTCTCAGTCCTTCTGATCAGGGGGTACACTGTATTAACGAGCCTCATTGTGGTGACTTAATTAATCTCCACTGTAAAGGACTATCTTTCCTTTTGTAATTAGATGTTTATGGAGAGGTACTTTCAGCTCATTTATGGGTTCCTCTTTAGGGTGAACGGTCAACATAGCAAGTATGGGGACTTCTGTTTTTTGTTTCTGTGGATGGTAGCATTAAAGACTTTTGTTTTGTTTTGCTTTGTTTTTTGTTTTTTTTTTTTTTAATTTTTTTATTAGTTGGAGGCTAATTACTTCACAACATTTCAGTGGGTTTTGTCATACATTGATATGAATCAGCCATAGATTTACACTTATTCCCCATCCCGATCCCCCCTCCCACCTCCCTCTCCACCCGATTCCTCTGGGTCTTCCCAGTGCACCAGGCCCGAGCACTTGTCTCATGCATCCCACCTGGGCTGGTGATCTGTTTCACCATAGATAGTATACATGCTGTTCTTTTGAAATATCCCACCCTCACATTCTCCCACAGAGTTCAAAAGTCTGTTCTGTATTTCTGTGTCTCTTTTTCTGTTTTGCATATAGGGTTATCGTTACCATCTTTCTAAATTCCATATATATGTGTTAGTATGCTGTAATGTTCTTTATCCTTCTGGCTTACTTCACTCTGTATAAGGGGCTCCAGTTTCATCCATCTCATTAGGACTGGTTCAAATGAATTCTTTTTGACAGCTGAGTAAAATTCCATGGTGTATATGTACCACAGCTTCCTTATCCATTCATCTGCTGATGGGCATCTAGGTTGCTTCCATGTCCTGGCTATTATAAACAGTGCTGCGATGAACATTGGGGTGCACGTGTCTCTTTCAGATCTGGTTTCCTCAGTGTGTATGACCAGAAGTGGGATTGCTGGGTCATATGGCAGTTCTATTTCCATTTTTTTAAGGAATCTCCACACTGTTTCCATAGTGGCTGTACTAGTTTGCATTCCCACCAACAGTGTAAGAGGGTTCCCTTTTCTCCACACCCTCTCCAGCATTTTTTGCTTGTAGACTTTTGGATAGCAGCCATCCTGACTGGCGTGTAATGGTACCTCATTGTGGTTTTGATTTGCATTTCTCTAATAATGAGTGATGTTGAGCACCTTTTCATGTGTTTGTTAGCCATCTGTATGTCTTCTTTGGAGAAATGTCTGTTTAGTTCTCTGGCCCATTTTTTGATTGGGTCATTTATTTTTCTGGAATTGAGCTGCAGGAGTTGCTTGTATATTTTTGAGATTAATCCTTTGTCTGTTTCTTCATTTGCTATTATTTTCTCCCAATCTGAGGGCTGTCTTTTCACCTTACTTATAGTTTCTTTTGTAGTGCAAAAGCTTTTAAGTTTCATTAGATCCCATTTGTTTAGTTTTGCTTTTATTTCCAATATTCTGGGAGGTGGGTCATAGAAGATCTTGCTGTGATTTATGTCGGAGAGTGTTTTGCCTATGTTCTCCTCTAGGAGTTTTGCTTTGTTTTATTTTGCTTTTAGTAATCCTTTTATTTTCTTCCAGGAAGCTAAATTCTCCACATTTCTTCTTTTTCCTTTCACTGCTTGATTTCTCATGGGTACCTGTTTCTTTTTAAATTCTTCTCCCCTGAAGCACCATCTCTGCTGCTTTAGAGACTATGTGGCATATTTCATCTCTATAGCATCTACATACAAATTTTAAAATTTATGTTTTAGTATACTTACTAAAAGTTTAAATTATTTCTAAATCTCTACCTTTGCCTCTTTATATGTTTTACTTTACCTTAATTATCACCACAAAAACTTAGATCCACCCTCCTGAATATGTTTTTTATGAAATATACAGCATCCACTTCTTTTTAAAATTATTGAAAAATATTAATATATTTTCAAAGTCAATAATTTATTCTTTGTCATGAATTTGTGTATTTATTTTGCCCATTATTCTTCCTTCTACTTGCTTACATATTCTTCTTGATAAACTGCATTCTTTAATAATGCTTTCTGTGAGGGTATGAACATGGATGTGTATACTCCCTGTGTCTCTGTACATCTGTAAATTTTTATGCCTTCTAGCATGAATCCAAATTCTAATTCTGATATGTCTTAATGTAATTCTAGCTTGAAGTTTTATCTTATGTTCATTTCTATACTTGCTTTTAGTTTCTTTTATCTTGTCATCCTTCCCTGACTCTTGTCTGATATCATGAGGACTGAATTTTCTGGAAGCCCTAGGGGTGCCAGTTCAAAACTAGATCTTTGAGTTTCAGCTCAATAATATTTAAAATCTAGTATCTCAGGCTGTTTGTGTTTGACTCAATTCCTGATTGCAAAGCTGTTTTCTGCCTCCCTTCTTTCTTGGACTAAAAACTTAATGAAGACAGGTCCCCAGGCAGTGGAGGGAAACAACTTTGTCAATCTTTTTCACAAACAAGACACTTCTCATACTCACATTGACTGAACTTCCAAATTTCACATCAAGCACTTTAAATATCAAACTCCTGAAGAGAGAAAAACACCCTCCCCAGCTTTCATCCAAGTCATTAATCCAGAAGACCTATAGTCTCAACCTTTTCTTTTATAGTTGCATGTATGACTTGGCTTCTGCTCTAAAAACACATTTGCCTCATTTTAGAAAGTCACTATTATCATTAAATTCTTTTGACATATTTCTTTTTACAGAATAAGTATGTGCTTTAAATCACATACTTATAAGGTTTCTTTAGAAATTCATACATGAACATCTGAATTTTTTTTAAAAACTAAAATATTCTTCCCAGAAAAGTTCTCTTAGATACACACACACACACACTTTTATTTAATATATGTGTTTTTGTAATATAAAATCACCAGATAAATATCAACCTAAACAAAGTATAGCTCATTTAGCTACTATCAATAGAATAGTTATGATGAATACCTGACTCTAAGTTCAGGTAATAAAGAATGGATTAAAGGATAATAATCTAACCTATAAATGTGAATATGTAATTTCCTCTTGTTCTTGCATTTTAGTGTTATTTTACAATATGTTGGAATATATGAATTTGAATTCAGAAACACACTAAAATAAATAAAATAATTATTATTTTAGTAGCCAAATTTTGGAGTTACTTTTTCAAGTGTAGTACATGAACAAAGCCCTGTAAAAACTAGACCAGTATAATTCAGTTTACAATGAAGCAAATGCAAAGTCACTCACTCATTCATACACTTAGTTATTAAACAGATGATTAGTTAACAAATACTATGAACCAGGTACTGGGAATTTAAAAGTTTGCATAGTAGATTATATTTCTGTTGCTATAGCACTTAAAATCAAATGAAGGGGAAAAACATGAACAAACACAAAAATAGACACACACTCTCACACACACGTATGAATATGAAAACATCAGGTGGTAATAAATTTTATGAAGGAATATAAGCTGGGAATGAAGATAAAAAACAATGCAGGGGTGTTATTCTTTTCAGGTAATGGCTCTCTGACAGATATTCACAGAGAGCAACAATGAAGTAAGAAAGATATCATGCAGTAATTTTGTGAAAGAGTGTTCCAGTTGTAGGGAAAACCCAATGGCAATTGCTTGGAGGAAAGAGTGTAGATGAAGAACTGTAGATCTGGTAGACCACAGACAGAGATGGAGAGAGTGAAGATGCTAATAGTTGAAGAAGATATCAGAGAAGGTAGAGGGACCATTCATACCAGGAAACAAAGTGAAGGAGGATGTGTTTCTCTCAATGTGAGTAGCAAACCAAGTCCATTGAGGACTTTTAACAGAGAAATGTCATTATGTGACAATTTTTATAAGATAATTTTACCTATTCTAGAATGGCAAGATAGGAAATAAGGAGTGAGATTGAAACCTATTTATGGTAATTTTGACATAGGCAGTAGTGATGGAGCTATGATAAAAAGGTGAGTTTTAAGAGGCATTTCAAAAGTAGTGATGATCAGATTATATATGACTTTTTTCTTAGCTACTTTTTTTAAATAACATGATGGGGGTTCATGATAGCTTTGGATAATTTATGGCAAGTAAACAAGAAAAATGTAATTGGTATTATTCGGAAAGGAAAAGACTAAATGTTAGAAGGTTGCACAGAGATGATGGAAGAATTAAGGATTCAAGTTTGGAATTAGTAAATTTGAGATTTTATCAGGTATCCAAAGGAAAATGGTGAGTGTGCAGTAATGCACGTGTGAGTCTCCGGGAGAAGGCCAGGCATGAGAAATAGAGATATGCATTTGTCTTAAGAAGGTGGGAATATTTAAAGTCATGAAACAGAACGAGATGATGTAAAGAATGACATCAGATAGAGACAAATTCAAAGAACTTGAACACATTAGAGAAGCCAATGTCTGCATGTCAAGAAGATAAATCCAAACAAGCAAAGTTAATGAGGGAAAAAAAAAATATTAGGGTAGATCCTGAAGATAGGATTAGATTTCAACTGTATTGTGGGAAGCAACCCAATAAAACAATTTTGGTTTGGAATGAGGAAATGAGAATGTGAAGGGAAAGAAGCCTTTAGAGGTATATTATGAAGTAGGTGCCATTCAAAGACATTTAGCACTTCAGAGGTATCCTACCCAAGATGTAAAGGAACTCATGAAGGATACATCCGCCAGCTCTTCTCAGTTATTGACTGAAAGCTATGCAGGAAATTGCTAATTTCCCTATGTTGCTGGTCTGAATATTAGTGTTTTCTGTTGGGGTAATTTCATATTACGATGATATCTCTCTCTCTAAACTGGTTACTGAGATCAATGTTATCCCTATCAGTAACTGGGATTTGTTTTAGAAAGTAGATGAGCTACTTGAAACTGTGTGTGGTTGATAAGGATTTATATATTTCTTTCTTTTAAAATTTATATCTGAATAAGTATATATGATACTCATTATATATAAATATATAACATACTCATATAGTATAAGCTGATATACTACATATAACTATAAATCATATGTTAACTTAGAAATAACTATATATATATAACTACATAATACCTTTTTGATGTTCCAATTAAACTTTATTTTTTATGCATTTTAGTAAAGAAAATCTGTAATGGAACTCTTCATAATCTTATGAAGCATAGTGCTTGAAAATTTGAAAATTCCAAGAGCAAGAATATTTATGCAGATATAGTAATACACCACTAGCCTTCATAAAATGAAGTTCTATTAATAGAAAAACAATCAAAATTGACAAGTGGAAGATAATATTTACTTTTGTGACAGCTTCATATACCTATACTAACTTAGCACCCAATAAAGAAGACATCATAAATCAATGCTAAAAGAGAAAACTGCTTGCCATATAAAGATAAAAAGAAATCTCAGTTAACATCAAAGACAAAACTGAACTCAAGATTCTTTGAAAATAGGGAAAATGTATTACTATGAGAGCAATAAAATATTAGAGAATATTTATGTTTAAAAGTCATGAAGTCATGAAGAACTTCTTATAAAATGTTCAAACACAAACCATTAAGAAAAAATATTAATCAACAGGATCAATTAATATGTGGAAAATTTTATTTGAAGACAAAAAGTGTAGTTTGTGTTTAGTTTTGTTCATCCTCTTTTCTTGTTGTTCTGCATAGTTGTTAGTTGTTCTACTCATTACTGAAAATGGAGCATTCCTCTCCAACATACAGACTGATTTTTCTATTATACAGTGTCTATCATTATAATTAGCAATTATTTTGTTTCGATGTATTGTGTCCAATATTTTTATAGCTACTCTGACTTTTCTATGGTTGCTGTTTGTATCATATTATTTTATTTCTTCCTTTTGATTTTGACCTATTTGAATCTGTCTCCTTTATAGAGGATGTAGTTGGATATCATTTTCTTATTATCCAATCTGACAATTTTTCCTTTTTAATTTGGTTGTGTACTCTATTCACATTCAATGTTGTTATTGACCTAGATGGATTTGCTTCTGTGATTTTCATATATATATATATATATGTATACATGTATATATATATATTCCACATCTTTTTTTGTGTGTGTAAGCCTCTATTCCTCATTAATTGCTTTATTTGTATTAACTAAAAAATTTCTACTGTGGGAGAATTCTGATTATTGATTCAATCTCGTTACTAATAATTGGTATATTCGGTATTCTATTTTTTTCTTATTCTGTCTTGGCAAAATATATATTCCTAGGATTGAATTAAAGACTTAAATGTAAGAACTGAAACTATAAAACTCTAAGAAGAACACATGCAGACAAAGCTTCTTGAGATGAGTCCTGGCAATAATTTTAGAATATGATACCTAAAGCACAAGAAACAAAATAAAAAATAAGAATTTGGGACTACATTAAACTGCAAAGCTTCTGCACAGTAAAAGAACCACTAAACAAAGTGAAAAAGCAAGCTATGGAGAGGGAGAAATATTTGTAAATTTTGTATCTGATAAGAGGTTAATATCCAAAATATATAAAGACCACATAACAGTTCAATAGCAAAACACACAAATAATCCAAATAAAAATGAATAAATAAGCTGAATAGACATATTATCAAGTTAGATATTTAAATGGCCAACGAATACACAAAAATTAGTATTTAGAGAAATGCAAATCAAAACTACAATGAGTTATCATCACATTCCTGTCAGAATGACTAGCATCAAAAACACGAGATAAAAATTCTGGTGAGGGTGTGGAGAAATGAGAACACTGTACACTTTTGGTGGGGATGTGAATTGCTACAGCCAATACGGAAAACAGCATAGAGTCATCACAAAAAATTAAAAACAGGGCTATGATATCATGCAGCAATTTCACTCTGGTTGTACCCTAAAGAAGCAAAATCACTATGTTGAAAAGGGATCTGCACCCTCACTCATTGTTCGTTGAAGCATTATTTATAATAACGGGATATGGAAACAATCCAGTGTCAATATATGAATGGATAAAGAAAATATAGTTCAAATATTAACAATGGAATATTATTTCTGCATTTCCCAGGTGGCACTAGTGGTAAAGAATCCACCTGCCAATGCAGGAGATATAAGAAAGGGAAGTTCAATGCCTGGGTTGGGAAGATTCTCTGGAGGAGGAAATGGCAACCCACTCCACTATTCTTGCCTGGAGAATCTCATGGACAGAGGAGCCTGATGGGCTACAGTCCAAGAAGTCATAAACAGTTGGACATGACTGATGATCTGAGCACATTAAAAAAGGAAGGAAATCCTGCCATTTATGATAATATAGATGGACCTTGAAGGCAATATGCCATAGGAAATAAGTCAAACAGAGAAAGAAAAATACTGCATTATCTCACTCATATGTGGAGTCATCTTTAAAAAAAAAAAATACTCATGGAAAAAGAGCTCACACTTGTAGTAGCAAAAGTCAGGGTGGGGAATGGGAAATTAAGTAACTCTTGACTAAGAGTTACAGAATTCCAGTTGCAAGATATATAAGAACTGAGATATAATGTACAATATGATGAAACATGATAATAGTTAACAACAGTGTATGATATATTTGAAAGTTGTTCTGAGAATAGTTCCAGAAATTTTTCTTTAAAAAGAAAAAAAAATTTAATTATAGCTGGAGGAGAATATGAATGTTAAATATTGTGGCAGCCATTTCACAATATATACATATGTTGAGTCTTTATGTTGTACACTTTAAACTTATACAGTGCTGTATGTCAATTAGATCTCAATAAAGCTGGATAGAAAAAGGTCATTTTATTCTGGTAAATAGGACCAGACTTAAATTTGAATTCTAGATTCTGAACATTGGAACTGAAAAAAAGTTTAAAATTGAATTTTCAAAATTCTGGGTATTGTAATCTAAGAACAGTGGTATAAAACTGAGGAAATTTAAATTCTAGTTTTCTATTATATGAGTCATGTTATAAAGCATAGCATAAGTAAATCCTAATTTATTTTAATGTAAAGTGAAGCTAATAAAATGTAGGTATGTAATGAGAAGTACCATAAATATTAATGAAACTAGATTATCTTGGATAATAACTTTATTAAAATTCTAAAAAATGCAATTATATGTGTGTTTATATGTGTATACATATGTATATGTGTATATCTATATATGTTTATATATATAAAACCTTCCTTTATATTAATTGGGAGCCTAAGCTATTTCAAGGCAAATTAGAATGATAAAAATATATTGGAATATTCTAAATTTAGAAATGGCTGGCCTTTCCCGATTGTTTATGAAAGGATGTTCAGATGTGACATACGGTCAACATAGTTGTCCTGAAAGAAATTGCAGGTGGTGTCAAGTTTGGAATTTTATTCTTTTTCTAGAAATAAGAAAGCAGGTGAACTGATGACAAAATCATCACACCTAATGAAGAGCAGCTAGATGTTTCAACCAAAATGATACGAGCTTTTTAAATCTATAATCATCAGGCTGTAGAGAACAAGCTTGTGGTAACCAGGGGGGAAGTGGTGGGGGTGAGGAAAGATAAACTGGAAGACCGGGATTGACAAATATACACTACGGTGTACAAAATGGATAACTAATACGGAACTGTTGTGTAGCACAAAGAATTCTACCCAGTACAATGGGAAAAGAATCTAAAAAAGAGTGGATAGTGGATATATATATATGCATAACTGATACAGTATTCTGTATAGTAGACACTAACATAACATTGTAAATCAACTATACTCTAATAAAATTTTAAAAAATAATCATTATGCTTAAACAATAACTACATTCTTGAAATATAATGAAGCATCTAGGTATAGTCCAATCCCCTATGCAGCTAGCAATGTGTAGCCAATGGCATAATATAACCGATTTTTTACTACATTAAAAATGTCAGAGGAGTTATACATTTGAAAACATTAATAGATAAATGTGTTAGATTCCTAGAGTGGTGGGTTACAGTTCACGGGGTCCAAAGAGTTGGACACGACTGAGCAACTAATGCTTTACACCCTTTCAAGGTCATATTGAGAAAGGATTCAGAATTCAGTTAAAGAGTTTGGTTGTGTTATAATCAAAGCCATATAGGAAACTAAATTTTAAAAAGTAAATATAAAACCATGATAAAATGCAGAAAAGAGGCCAAAAACTTTATAGAAAAAGAATTATAAATGTGGTACAATGTGTGGTTTATGTGAAAATACTGTTTATCTCAGTCTACTCAAACAAGTACCTAGTAATTCAGCTAATCATATATCTGTCTATATATAGAAAGAGATAATTATATAGTATATTACTAGCTTAAGAAAAAGGAACATCTTTAGTGAAGATTTGTGTATATATCTAAATTCTAATGTTCTTTAGTAGATAATAACTAAGTTTGAAAAATTATATAAAAATACTGGTATTTTTAGATGTTGTATATTATTTAGAAAAGACAATTATACATATGCATATATATATATATATATATATATATATATATATATATATACATATAAAAATGAGGGGGTATTTAATTGCAGCTGACAAGTGCTCAGTCATGTCTGACTCTTTGCAACCCCATGGACTGTAGCCCTCCAAGCTCCTCTGTCCATGGGATTCTCCAGGCAAGAACACTGGAATGGGTTGCCATGCCCTCCTCTAGCAGATCTTCCTGACCACGGATCAAATCTGCTTCTCCTGCATTGGCAGAAGGATTCTTTACCACTGAGCCACCAGGGAAGCCCTTATATGCAATTACTGTGATAAAAATCATGTAATATCAAACAATTTATAAAAAGTCTTTTAACATAAAGTAGCCATAATTAAAGTAATAAAGTCTTTTACATGAAATAATGTTCACTGTTTCATAATTATCAATTGGACAATAATTTTGCTTCATATTTGCTTTTATTTTTACTCCTTTAGCAATTCTCAGTATAACACAGGATTGACAATACAGTAACATTTGTTCTGAAGAAAACAAATATGAATATATAAATAAGAAAACAATATAGTTTAAAATAATATAAAACCACAAATATTTGAAAAGATTTAAAAAATATAAAAATTCATGAATAGATTGTCTGCAGATACAGGGGCAGTTGCAATACAAAAGCAGGATAAAAAGGTATGCATATCCTTAGAAAAGCGAAACAAACCTCATTTATGAGGAAAATCCAATGAGCCTTAAAACAAACAAGCAGAGAGCACAACTCAACAGTAGCCAAGCAGGATGTAACCCATTCGGGAAATCACACACAGGCAGAATAGCCCGGGAGAAATCCAAACTGAAGTCCAGAGCGTATAACCGAAAGGCAGAGCCCCAGCTGTCAGAAAGTAAACTGAGATAGCAGCCATCAGGGGAAAGTGGTATTTAAATAACAAATACACTAAAGAATGGGAAAAAAACATCCTAAATAGAGTAGTTGAATATGTACACAGACAAAGAAGCCACAAAAAGCAAGAGAAGCAAATGCTAAAAAAAAAAAAAGAAAAGAAAAGAGAACATAAAAATCTAACACACTGAATTTGAATGCAAGAAAACTGCCTCAGAGAAAAGAGTGAACAAGTCACAGCAGGAAATCTATAGAAGACTGGAAAGTAGTCTTGCCTTTCCACGTCCTTCACATATTTAGTAGACAAGGGTGAAGCCCAGTACATGGACAGTTAAAAGTGCCTGTGCTCTTGGGCTGTGCTCCATCGCATCCTACTCTTCCAGACCTCATGGACTGCAGTCAGCCAGGCTTCTCTGTCCGTGGGATTCTCCAGGCAAGAATCCTGAAATGGGTTGCCTATTCCTCTTGCAGGGTATCTTCCCCACCCAGGGACTGATGCACGGGTCTCCTGCATCTCCTGCATTGCAGATGGATTCTTTACCCCTGAGCCACCATGGAACCCCAAACAATAAAGTATATAGCTACATATTAGAGTTTTTTAGGGCAGAATTAAATAAGGGTAAGAGAAAGACTTCCCACGTGGAGCTAGTGGGAAAGAACCTGCCTGCCAATGTAGGAGATATAAGAGAAAAACTATACGGTGCTATGTAATGTAATTTAAAAATCTTTATTACACAGCTACTCACAAAAGTCACTCCTAACACATTTTCTATGGGTGCCATTGGCTGGTGTGTAGAGGCAGGTTATATTCTGTTAAACACATTACAATACAGTTAATGCAATTCTTAACACAGTTTCCAGAGAGGGGCACGATTGGTACTTTGTCCATTGCACAAAAGAACGGATATTTTGGTTAACTGTTGTTATTATATGTTCCTTTAAAATAGCATTCTTTTAGTATTTGAAGTTACATGAATTTATGTTAATATTAAACAGAGAGAGACAAAGCAACAGAGAGACACTAAATAAAGAACAAATTATATAATAGAAGTGGGAAATTATTAAATTTAAGAACAAATAGCAGAAATTAAATATTTTTGAAAATTAAATATCTATATTAATACACAGTAAATGTCTGAATCTGTATTTTTTAAAATTAATGTTTATGCTAGCAGTCAGATGGACCTAACAGTGACCTGTACAAGCAGAATAAATAAGTAAAATTCCACTAGTAGTCATTATGGTATATTTTATGCAGCAGATGGAAGACAAAGGCTGTAACTACTTAATCCTAAATATATTTTAAAACATATTGTTCAGTGAAGAATGTAAATAGAAAGAGATTTGTGTAACAATACTTTTTTATTACTACTAAATTAACTTGTATACATGGAATTAATAACCTTTCAAATTCAAGTATGTGTATGTATCCAAGGACATGTGCACCAACACCAATAATGATTATTTTTTAATTGAAATGGAATATATGTGTTATAAGCCCTCTCAAGAATTGAATTAATGACCCCAAAAATTTGATTTGTAAAATGCTTTCTCAGCTAGTCAAAGCTTAAGTAGAACAAAATGTATAGGCTTATACTTATTTGCTAGAAAATTCCATATTTTAAAAATATGAATTGAAGAATTCTCTTAGGATAAAAGCAAAACTAAAAGATAATCAAAGAACTTTTAGTCACAATATTTTGTTTTTGTTCAGTCACTAAGCTGTGTCCCACCCTTTGTGACCCCATGAACCACAGCATGCTAGTCTTCCCTGTCCTTCACTACCTCCCAGAGGTTGCTCAAACTCATGTCCATTGAGTTGGTGATGCCATCCAATCACCTCATCCTCTGTCTCCCCCATCTCCCCCTCCCTCAATCTTTCCCAGCCTCAGGATCTATTCCAATGAGATGGTTCTTCACATCAGCTGACCAAAGGATTGGAGCTTCAACTTCAGCATCAGTCCTTCCAATGAATATTAGGGGTTCATTTCTTTTAGTATTGACTGGTTTGAACTCTCTGCAGTCCAAGGGAGTCTAAAGAACCTTCTCTAGCTCTACAATTAGAAAACATCAAATCTTTGGCATTCAGCTTTCTTTATAGTCCAACTCTCATATCTGTGCATAACTACTAAAAAAACATAACTTGGACTATGTGGATCAGTTCAGTTCAGCCGCTCAATCATGTCCAACTCTTGGCGAGCCATGGACTGCAGCACAACAGGCTTCCCTGTCGATCACCAACTCCCAAAGCTGGTTCAAACTTATGTCCATCAAATCGGTGATGCCATCCAAACATCTTATCCTCTGTCATCACCTTTTGCTCCTGCCTTTAACTGTTCCCAGCATCAGGGTCTTTTCCAATGAGTCAGTTCTTCACATCAGGTGGCCAAAGTATTGGAGTTTCAGCCTCAGCATCAGTCCTTCCAATGAATATTCAGGATTGATTTCTTTTAGGATTGACTGGTTTGATTTCCTTGCAGTCCAAGGGACTCTCAAGCGTCTTTTCCAACACCACACTTGGACTATATGGATATTTGTTGGCAAATTATGTCTCTGCTTTTGAATATGTTGTCTAGGTTTGTCATAGCTTTTCTTCCAAGTAGCAAACTTTTCTGATTGTAGTCAGGATTCACAGTGATTCTGGAGCCCAAGGAATTAAAGTCTGTCACTGTTTCCATTGTTTCCCCATCTATTTGCCATGAAGTGATGGGACGGATGCAATGATCTTAGTTTTTTGAACATTGAGTTTTAAGCATGCTTTTTCACTCTCCTCTTTCACCCTCATCAAGAGGCTCTTTGCTGCTAACTCGCTTCAGTCATGTCCAACTCTGTGCAATCCCACAGACAGCAGCCCACCAGGCTCCTCTGCTCTGGGATTCTCCAGGCAAGAATATTGGAGTGGGTTGCCATTTCCTTCTCCAAAGAGACTTTTTATTTCCTCTTAATTTATAAGTGAGGAGTGAAGATAGCATGTCAAAACCATCACCAAAAACAATCACATCTGATGGTTATAGTTTATCTTTCTTTTGTCAATTGCTTTGCAATATACTTAATGATATCTTCTTTTAAAAAAATGTTGTTAAGCCAATCTAGGTTGACAAAATACAAGGTACGTTCAATAGCTTCCTGTGTCCACACAAGGCAAATCGTGCACAAGACAGATCTCTCCAAGGGAATTTGGGTTGTTTAGAAACCAAAATCAGGCCAATACATTTTGGCTTAGCTGGGAATTTATACAAAGCCTTTAAAGAGGTGACCAATCACTTACTTTGTTGTTACTCAACAAATACCTATTGAGATATGACTATATTTAAGGGGTGCAAAAGATAAAAATGTAAGTAAGATAAACCTTGTACAAGACAAAATTGTTGTGATAAACATAGAGACTATAAAAGCACTAACAGTGGCCTAATTATCAAATGATTTAGCAAGAAAGGTTCCATAAATAGGGTATCATGATTTTTTTGTGTTTTAAGAACAGAAACTGTTGAAAAGCAAAACATATATAGTGCGTGCTTAGTCACTCATTCATATCCAACTCTTTGCGACCCCATGGACTGCAGCCCATCAGGCTCCTCTGTCCTTGGGGATTCTCCAGGCAAGAATACTGGAGTGGGTTGCCATGCCCTCCTCCAGGGAATCTTTCCAACCCAGGTATCAAATCTAGACCTCCCACACTGCAGGCAGATTCTTTACTGACTGAGTCACCAGGGAAACCCAAAAATACTGAAGTGGGTAGCCTATCCCTTCTCCAGGGGATCTTCCTGACCTAAGAATTGTACTGGGGCCTCCTGAATTGCAGGTGGATTCTTGCCAGCTGAGCTACCAGGGAAGCCTTAGAGGAATAGGTACAATTAAGCAAACATGTAAAGCTTGTAAAGGAACATCTGATAGTGTGAGCTTCTAGAACACTGCCTAGACCTGATAAGAATAGATTTTGGCCTACAACTTGGATTAGTGGATGCTAAATGTACTTTTATTAGATAAAAGTAAAAAATTAGAGTAACAATATAAATTATACTTTGTAATACATGTTCTTTAAAACCTCAGTAGTTGTTCTATGGTTATAAATTATTTGATACGTATAAAATACGGTTATAGACTGAGCTTCCCAGGTGGCCAAGTGGGTAAAGAATCTGCCGGCAATGCAGGAGATGCAGGTTCAGTCCCTGGGGGAAGATCCCCTGGAGGAGAGTATGACAACCCACTCTAGTTTTCTGGCCTGGAGAATCCCATGGACAGAGGGAGCCTGATGTGCTACAGTCCAGGGGGTCTCAAAGAGTCAGACATGACTAAAGCTACTGAGCATGTACGCATGCGTTGTTTTCACCTGAATGTTTGTGCCTCTCCGCCCATCCCGATTCATATATTGGTAACTAATCCCCAATGCCATGGTGTCTGGAGGTGTAGTTTATAGTTAGACTTAGATGAGGTCATGAAGATGTAGTCCTTACAAATGGGATTAGTGCCCTTATAAAAGACACTCCAGAGAGCTCTTGTTTCTTTCTGCCATGTGAGGACACAGGGAAAAGACAGCATATTGAAACTCCAGAGGGCTCTCAACAGAACCTGACTATGCTGGCATACTGATCCCATACTTTTAACTTCCAGGAGTATAAGCAATAAATTTCTGCTGTTTATAGGCTGCTCAATCTATGGCACTATTTTATAGCAGCCCAGGCAGATGAAGACAACAGTAATGATCTTTTTGGATACTAATATTAAAAATTAACATTACAAATGAAAGTGGTATATAGATACTATATCTAATAAAATACATATGAACACTTTTTGAAAGAAAATATATTCTTAACATACCAACCAGGGTGATTTAGATCAACAGGAACATTTGAAAATATCTAGAGACAATTTTGTTGTCAGAGCTGGGGGTTTATTGCTATTTTGCGTATAGAGCCCAGGGACACTGCTGAAAATTCTACAGTGCACAAAGAACTATACAACTGTAAATATCAATACTGCCAAGGTTGAGAAAACCCTGGTTTGTTCATTATAACTAAAGCATACACTGTTTAAGATATCATTTTTAATAAAACAACTTCCATATTAAACTTTTCTAATAAAAATTATAATCATCAATATATGTGTATGCAAATACATTCGTTTATTTTTTATTTCTAAATATTATCATTGTATTTTGTATTATACATGTAGTGTAATATATATCATGTTATTCTTTACACAATAGACATTTATACATTTATAAATGTAAAGACATACAATAAGAGATATTAAAAGTGATTGTAAACATTGTAACTGCTTTGTACAACTGATTGTAACTGCTGAAACATTGCAGTTAAATATTATTTTTAAAAATTTATTTTAAAAACAGAGCACAGAATCTAGTGTATAGGATGACAGAATGCATGCATGCATGCGTGCTAAGTCACTTCAGTTGCATCCAACTTTTGTGTCCCTGTGGACTAGCCTGCCAGGCTCCTCTATCCATGGGGTTTTCCAGGCAAGAATACTGGAGTGGATTGCCATGCCCTCTTCCAGGGGATCTTCCTGAGCCAGAGATTGAAACAATGACTCTTCTCCTGCACTGGCAGCTGGGATTTTTAACACTAGCATCACCTGAGAAGCCCCTATGAGGAAAGAATAAATAGTAAACTTAAGTTATAAGCATATATATATATAGAGAGAGAGAGAGAGAAAGAGCATCACATTGCAAATCAGTTCATGCATACATAATAATATATTTTTCTAAGTTTATTGTGTTTTTTTTTCTGAATTTCCATTGCCACTTAAGTTTATACTTGATAATGAATACACAATGTTTGACCAAAATAAGATATGGTTCTCTCTGATAAATAAATGCATTTACTTGTATTTAAGGTCAAAATTTTAAAATTCATCATATTCTATATAAATTAATGCCAATTGCTCAAGCTGGAACTAAGAGAATTAATTAAACTTACTTGGTGGGAATCATGCCATCTTTTTTTTTTTTTCTTTTCAATGTCATCTGTGCAAAGATAGAAATGCCTGACTACATTAGAGATATTATTAAAATAGTCAGCTCGATGCTTTGTATGTATGTAGTACATACTTTGTACATACATACTTTGTATGTACTACAAATAAGTATCTAGTTGACCATTTTTATAGTCAATTTTGTGTCAGTTTTATATTCAACATCTCTCATAATAAAATTATGAAATTTATTAAAATTTTATAGTAAAAAGTTGTTTTACTTTTATCATTTTCTATTCACAATCCACAAAGATTTATGAACATCATCTGATGAAATTCCAGAAATGAATTAAATTGAAAGATTCTCATTCTATTCATCACTTTGTCATCGAAGAACAAATATGATTTCATATACTTTATTACACCAGCTAAGAGTTTGTCTTGGAAAATGTCAATTTTAGAATCTGAGAGAATAGTTTTATTCTTACTTTCTTTCATAATTTCTCCTTTTACATAGATTTCTTTATTCATTCTTATATATTCAATCACTTCTTTATGTTCAGTTAATATCCAGATTTGAATTAGTTGAATATCTATTTCCTATAAAATTAAGGAGCTTTTCCCATTTTTTGTAATATAATAAAAATATCCAAAAAAATCTAATATTTTTATTTCAGTCAAATATTCAAATACCTCTTTACCCTATTCCTATAACAGTGAATATTTAAGACAATAAAATTAAAATCCGTTTAAAATATCTTAGTACCAAAAATCTGCCAGTTAAACTACAAGTTTTTTTTTACTTTTACACTTAAAAAAAAGTCCCTTTTTATTTGCTTTTATTGAAATATAGTTAACATATATTATATATGAAACAGGTATATAACATACTAATTGGACATTTACGTACCTTACAAACTGCTCACCAAGGTATGCCTATCAAATATCAAAGTTATTTTAATATTATTGACTATATTTCCTATGTAGTGTACTACAACTGCATAGGGGATCTAAATCAAAAGGATGTAATATGTTACATAAGAAATATGCATATCCCCTTATTTGTTTTATAGCCAGAAGTCTGTACCTTTTAATTTTCCTCACCTACTTCCCCCAATCCCCCACCCCCAATTTCTGTACTTTTAAAGCCAACTTTTCAAATATATTATTAAATTTCTTTGATATTTCTAGTGAAGATTAAAAAGTACAAAATACAAATATGAGTGTTTATGTGATTTAATTATTTTGTATCTTTTATTTAACCTCGACAGATAAATACACTAACCTGCAGGTGAAAACATTCATTCTGTAACTTTTCTAAAAATCTGACTTTTAGAACTTCAGGCTTTTACACCTAACATTGCACCATCACTTTGTAAGCAAATGCAGTAGGATTTTTCAGTAAAACCATTGTTCTTGAACATTGTCAATAATTTTTTTTATATGTTATTTCAGATGTTCTTTCTAGGACCTCAAGGTAAAGAAAACCCAATATATCATCTAAGCTTTGAAGTTTACATTTTAAGTAATCCAAAACAACATTTTTCATTGACAGAGTTGGAGACCTGTCAATTATCTTTACTTTGCAACTTCCAAGCTCATCAAGTAGATATGTTTTGCCACAAAGCAGATAATAAATCTCTGATTATATTAATACTTTTCATCTAATTCTTTCTTGGAAGTTTTATTAAATTCTTAATATTTTCCAAATGCTTGATTGCTTTTTAACTTATATACAGTGTGAAAAATCTTGATGGAACTTTTGAACTGTTTTTTTATCTTATATAAACATTCTTTGAATAAATATTTTTTAAATTATTTCACTATAAATATTTATTACTGATTAGGAATGTTCTTTTTAATTGACTTTAAATGATCATGGCAAATTGTCTTTATGTGTATCTTATAGTTTAGTGTGTGTGCATGCTAAGTCACTTCAGTTGTGTCCAGTTCTTTGCAACCCTATGGACTGTAACCCACCAGGCTCCTCTGTCCATGGGATTCTCCAGGCAAGAATACTAGAGTGGGTTGCCATGCCCTCCTCCAAGGGATGTTCCCCACCCAGGGATCAGAGCTGTGCCTCTTATGTCTCTTGCATTAGCAGGTGGGTTCTTGACCACTGCTGCCACCTGGGAAGCCCCTATAGTTTAGCAGACCATGATTATTTTTCTTATAAAATTCATGGTCTGAATTTTCTAATTCCAACATCTTTAAAGTACAGTTTTATTAAATATATTTATGGCAGCAGTGAGACAATTTTACATCAAAATCATTTTAGTTTTTATGACACAAATATAAATGCAATTGTACTTTTTCTGATTACTGCATTGTATAAAAAGTCATTCTTGGCTGTCCTAATTTTTCTACATACTCTTGGAAGATATTCTGGGCTAAACTCATCACTAGTATTATGGCTTTTTTGTTCTTTCACTGATTCATATAATGTATGTTTATCATGTTTAAAGGGAAATTTAAGAAATTATAATTTGATGTTTATTTTTAGGGTATGCCTTAGACTGTTGTAAGGATTAAATGACTTAATTATTATAAAACACTTAGAAAAAACAAGGCTATGCTTTGTTCATATAAGTTTTGATCTCATTAATATCATCATCATCAAGGAAACAGCATTGAATAATTGCTATTGAGGAAAAAACTGTTTGAATTAAACATTTCCTAAAATCACTAGCTATTGTATAATTCAAAGGAATGATAAACTAATGATTTCTCTTAAGTTGAAACTTTTGTAAAGCAAAAGCAACAGAGCTGTCCGGCCTATAATGACATAACTGAAAGGTAGACCAAAAAATGCAATTAACCAGACGATAGCCCTTGACCGTTAGCACCAAATTAATTTCCATCCAAGAAATATGTTCATCCCATATTCTACCCCTACAGAAAAAGTTAGGAGGCCTATGCACTGGCAAACATTTGGTGATAAACATAATTTTATTCTTCATCTGACTTTTAGATCATTAAAGTAATTATTATTTTAACTTTTACTGTAACATTATTGCTAATTTCCCTAATTTCCTTTATATTATATATGTAAATATTTTCTAGAACAATGAAAATCTTGGATAAAATAAAACCAACATATTTTCTTTATTTTCAGAGATATTTAAAGATGTCTTAAAATTATGATATTAGTACACATAGAAAAAACTAACTATTGTGATAAAGTTTGATATTTCTTTGTTGATTTTGTTTTCAGGATATATTGCACTAGGAATTCAGAGTCAGAGTACTACTGAGCATTGAGCCTGTCATCTTTGGAGACCAAACTCTCTGGGACAGGTGCTTTCATGAAATGAAATTTTTTACAAACTATTTTTTCATTTACAAAAATTGATCTCTTTAAGCTTTTTATTTTTAATGGGTCAAATTCAGTTAATTATATAGTACTATTTTATTTTTAAAAATCCATAAATATTTTAAGGATTCTCTTGTTTTTATTATATTTTTCTTCAATAATTACTTCTTCTAGTCCTATCTTATATTTATGTGTACCTTACCTTTTTTCCATTAAATTAGTAGATTGTATGTTCTGTTATTTTTATTAAAAAGAAGACACATATTAATTAGTTCCTGGTTTTTTTAATCTCCTATGTCATAAATTTCTTGATTCTTTAAAAAAATAGAATTGATTTACAATGTTGTGTTAGTTTCTAGTGTATAGCAAAGTGATACATATATATATATATACTTTTTGGTATTACTTGGTATACTATTTGGTATTATTTATTTATTTATTATTTATATTTATTATATATTTATTTATTATATATTTATATATATACTTTTTGGTATTATTTGGTATACTATTTGGTATTATTTATTATTTATTTTATTATTATTATTTGGTATTATTATAATACTATTTGGTATTATTTTACATCATAGTTTATTACCAGATACTGAATATAATTCCCTGTACTATACAATATACCCCACTGTTTATTTTTTTTATATATAGAAATATGTATCTGCTAATCCCAAGCTTCTAATCTATCCATTCCCCATCTAGCTTTATATTTATTATTTACATCTTTGTACTTTCTTTTTTGTTGTGGTTGAGACTAGATTTGAATTCATTATTTATTCACTTATTTTCTTATTTTTGTTTGTGTTTATGTTTTAAAATATGATTCAACTGCTTAAAATATACTCCAAAAGTAGTAATATGCTTTCTCTTTAGCAATATTATTTTTAACAAATTCTATAATTTTAATTATATATCCCATTTCAAGCATTAACTGTTTAATAGATTTTTAATATTATTTACAGTTTTTAAACTCAAAGCAACTTGCAATAAGCTTTATGAAAATGTTCTGCTTTTCATATTTGTTGCAAACATATTGAAAATATTAAGTTTAAGCTCACTTAGTTTTTAAATTGTTTTGAAATTAACTTGGACTTGAAGAAGAATTTCTAAACTAGTACGTAAAGTCCTCATATACCTTTTATTCATATTTATTTAGACTGGCAAGGGAAAGACTTTTCTCAGTGGAAAGGAGGTGGGCTCCCTCCAGGGGGTGTGGGATGGGGACGAGGGAGGGGGCCCTCACACATGTCAGTTGAACTTGGACCCAGATCCCACCATGGGGTTTGGGTGTGCATTTCCAGGAGCCAGAGGAAGCATTACCTGAAGACAGCCTTGGGTTCCTGGTGGCTGCTGCTGCCTTTCCACTCTCGGAGAATGGTCAGTTGGTTCCTGGTCACCTGACAGGGAAAGGACACACAATCCAGCTTCCCAGGCTCCCAGTGAAGTGGAAAGGGCCAAGCCGGGTCTAACAGGAGGTGAGCCAGCACCCCCCTCTGCTGGCAACAGGCCTCCCCTGCTCTGCCCAGCAGCCCAAACCTTCTCTCTGGGCCTGCCTCCCCTGTTCCCCAAGGGCAGCATTTTCACCACTGTGATTTGCAAATCCCGTGGTTCTGGGTTCGAGCTTCCCAGAGCTGTAGCCACAGCCAGCACCTGGCAGAGCAATGTGGGCAAACAGCACTTCACAGAAAAGGCTATTAGCCTGCAGGTCTACAATCTGGAGTAGCTGTGGGGCAATGTCACTGATCACCTCTGCCAAACAGACCCCACACAGAGGATGATGGGGCCAGGGCCAGGCCTGTTGACACCCTGTTTCCCATGGGAGAAGCTGCCTGGGAGCAAGGCTGAGTCCCCAGCAGACAAAGATAGAGAGAGAAAGGTTTCTGCCCTCACCCCTGGTCCCCTGCCCCCATATCAAAACCCAGGACACTCACCTGGGGGGTCAGGCCCTCTGGGCATGACTTCTGCCCGGTTCAGGGCCATGGGCTCTGAATTTCCTGGATCCTGCAGGCCTCTGATATTGAGGTCGCCACTGCTGGGTTCTCCATGATGCATCCATGGACAAGATGGCTATGGCCTGTGAGTGGGTAGCTAAAACAAAAATTTCTCACCAATCTGGACTAAGGATACGTGTGTGTGTATGCCAGTGCATTTGTAACAAATACTTCATTGTGAATATCTGTTTGTCTTTTCATTCTCTTAATAAGCTTTCTCAGAATAAACATTTTAAATTATGATGAAATAAAATGATTATGATTTCTCTTTTAAATTTTATTTATTGATGTGGACCATTTTTAAAGTCTTTATTGAATTTGTTACAATAATGCTTCTTTTTTTTTTTTTTTTGGCCATGAAGAATGCGGGATCTTAGCTCCTCAACCAGGGATTGAACCCACACCCCCTGCATTGGAAGGCAAAGTCTTAACTACTAGACCGCCAGGGAAGTCCCCCTTATGATTTCTTATTGTTCATGCTTTTGGTGTAATGTTTACAAATTCTTCATGTATCTACAAGTCATGAAATTTTCTCCTGTTTTCTTCTAAAAATATTATAGCTTTATGATCTACACTTAAAAATATGATCCATTTTCCCTTTATTTTTTCTTTCAGTTTTATTGAGATATAATTGACATACAACACTATATAAGTTTAAGGTATATTAATCATAAGATTTATTTACACACATCCTATAATGATTAGTATAATAAGTTTAGTGAACGTTCATCATCTCATATAGATACAAAATAAAAGAAATAGAAGAAAATTTTTTCTTTTGATGAGAACTCTTAGGATTTACTTTCTTAACTCTCATATGTAAGGTCATTATAATACAATATATAACTGTATTAATCATGGTGTACATTACATCCCTAGTACTTATTTATCTTATAACTGGAAGTTGTTAAGTTTTGACTGCATTTATCCCATCCCCTCTGTTCCCACCCTTACCTCTGATAGCCACAAATCTGATCTTTTTCTATGAATTTGTTTGTGTTTGAGGTATATTAGACCAACAGCACTATGTTAGATTCTGGTGCATGATACAGTGATTCAGTGTTTCTATATGTTTCAAAATGATCACCACAATAAGTCTACCATCTGTCACAATACAAAGATATCATATATTTATTGACTATATTCCCTACACTGTACATTTCATACCCATGATTCATTTACTTTGTAACTGGAAGTTTGTACCTCTTGTTGTTCTTGTTTAGAGGCTAAGTCGTTCCCAACTCTTTGAGCACCCATGGAATGCAGCACACCAGGCTTCCCTGTCTTTCACTATCTCCCAGAATTTGCTCAAACTCATGTCCATTGAGTCAGTGATGCCATCCGACCATCTCATTCTCTGTCGCCCCCTTCTCCTCCTGCTCTTTTTTCCAATGGCTCCTGTTTTCCAATGACTCGGCTCTTTGCATCAGGTGGCCAAAGTATTGGAGCTTCAGCTTCAGCATCAGTCCGTCCAATGAATATTCAGAGTTGATTTTCTTTAGGATTGACCAGTTTGATCTCCTTGATGTCCAAGGGACTCTCAGGACTCTTCTCCAGCACCACAGTTTGTAAGCCTCAACTCTTCAGTGCTCAGCCTTCTTTATGGAACAGCTCTCACATCCATACATGACAACTGGAAAAACCATAGCTTTGACTATGCAGATCTTTGTTGGCAAAGTGCTATCTCTGCTTTTTAATACACTGTCTAGGTTTGTCATAGCCTTTCTTCCAAGAAGATATCGTCTTTTAATTTCATGGTGGCAGTCACCGTCCACAGTGATTTTGGAGTACAAGGAAAGAAAATCTGCCGCTGTTTCCCCATCTATTTGGCATGAAGTGATGGGACCGTATGCCATGAACTTTTTGAATGTTGAGTTTTAAGCCAGCTTTTTTACTCTCCTCTTTCACCTTCATCAAGAGGCTCTTTATTTTCTTCTCGCTTTCTGCCATTGGGGTGATATCATCTGCATGTCTGATATTCTTGGTATTTCTCCCAGCAATCTTGATTCCAGTTTGTGATTCACCCAGCTCTGCATTTTGCATGATGTATTCTGCATGTAAGTTAAATAAGCAGGGTGACAATATATAGCCTTAACATAATCCTTTCCCAATTTCAAGACACTCAGTTGTTCCATGTCCAGGTTCTAACTGTTGCTTCTTGACCTGCATACAGGCTTCTCAGGAGGCAGGTAATGTGGGTCTGGTATTCCCATCTCTTTTAAGAATTTTCCACAGTATTTTTGTGATCTACACAGTCGAGGGCTTTAGCGTTGTCATTGATGCAGAAGTAGATGTTTTTCTGGAGTTCTCTTGCTTTCTCTACGATCCAACGGATGTTGGCAATTTGATCTCTGGTTCCTCTACCTTTTCTAAATCTAGCTTGTACATCTGGAAGTTCTTGGCTCATGTACTGTTGAAGCCTAGCTTGTGGGATTTTGAGCATTACTTTGCTAGCATGTGAAATGAGCGCATTGTACAGTAGTTTGAACATTCTTTGGCATTACCCTTCTTGAGACTGGAATGAAAACTGACCTTTTCCAGTTCTGTGGCAATTGCTGAATTTTCCAAATTTGCTGGCATATTGAGTGCAGAACTTTAACAGCACTATCTTTTAAGATTTGAAATAGTTCAGGTGGAATTCCATCACCTCCACTAGCTTTGTTTGTAGTAATGCTTCCAAAGGCCCATTTGACTTCACACTCCAGGATGTCTGGCTCTAGGTGAGTGATCCCACCATCATGGTTATCGGGGTAATTTAGACATTTTTTTTGTATGGTTTACCTCTTCTTAGTCTCTTCTACTTCGGTTAGGTCCTTGCTGTTTTTGTCCTTTATTGTGCCCATCTTTGCATGAAATGTTCTCTTTATCTTCCTCATCTATTTCTTTCATCCCCTACTCCTCTCTCTTCTGGAAACAACTTGTTTGTTTTCTGTGTATATAGCTCTCTTTTGTTGTATTTCTTCACTTGTTTTGCTTTTTAGATTCCACATATGAGTGAAATCATATGCTATTTTTCTTTCTCTGTCTTATTTATTTCACTTAACATAAAACCCTCCAAGTCAATCCATGTTGTCACAAATGGCAGAATGTCATTATTTTTATGGCTGAGTATTATTCTGTCATAGGTATATACCACCCTTCTTTATCCATTCATCCATGGATGGGCATTTAAGTTGTTTCAGTATCTTGGCTGTTTTAAATAATGTTTCAGTGAACATAGGGGTTGATATGTATTTTCGAATCAGTATTTTTGTTTCTTTGGATAAATAGCTTGGACTGGAACTTCTGGATCATATAGTAACTCTATATTTAATTTTTAAAGAAGCCTCCACACTGTTTTTCATAGTGGTTGCCCAAATTTACATTCTAAGCAACAGCGCATGAGGGATCTTTTTTCTCCACATCCTTGCCAATACTTGTTTCTTGTATTTTTGATAATAGTCATTGTGACATGTGTGAGGAGATATTGCACTGTGGTTTTCATTTGCATTTCCCTGATGATTAGTGATGTTGACTATATTTTCCTGTGCCTGTTGGCCACCTGAAAAATGTCTCTTCAGGTCCTATGCCCATTTTTTAGTAGGGTTGCTTTTTTTTTTTCCTCTTTTATTTTGAGGTATATGAGTTCTTTGTATAGTCTAGATATTAACCCATTATCAGATATATCATTTGCAAATATTTTCTCCCATTCATTAGGCAACCTTTTAGTTTTGTTGATAGCTTGGTTCACTGTACAAAAGAGTTTTAGTTTGATGTAGTCCTATTTGTTTATTTTTACTTTTGTTTCCCTTGCCTAAGGAGACATAGTGAAAAACAATGTTACTAGGACCAATGTCAAAGAACATACTATCTATGTTTTCTTCTAGAATTTTCATGATTTCAGGTGTTACATTTACGTCTTTAACCCATTTTGAGTTTATTTTTATATGGTGTGAGAAAGTACTCCAATATGATTCTCTTACATGTAGCCATCAAGTTTTCCCAACAACATTTATTGAAGAAGCAGTCTTGTCTCCACTGTATATTCTTGCCTCACTTGTCATAGATTAATTGATCAAATAAGAGTGCATTCATTTCTGGACTCTATTCTGTTCCACTGATACATATGTCTCTTCTTGTGCCAGTACCGTACTGTCTTGATTACTGTAGCTTTATAGTACAGTTTGAAACCAAGGAGTGTGGTACCTCCAGTTTTGTTCTGAACCTTTCTAAAGATTGTTTTGGCTATTCAGGGTCTTTTGTGTTTCTATACAAATTTTAGAATTATTTGCTCTGGTTGTGTGAAAAATGCTGTTGGTATTTTGATAGGGATTGCATTGAATCTGTAGATTGCTTTGGGTAGTATGGTCACGTTAATAATATTAATTAATCCAATCTATGAGCAGGGTATATCTTTCCATTCATTTGTGTTGTCTTCAATTTCTTTCATCAGTGTTTTATAGTTTTCCAACTACAAAACTTTTACCTCTTTAATTTATCTTGGATGTCTTATTCTTTTTGATGTAATTGTAAATGAGATAGTTTTCTTAATTTCCTTTCCAATAGTTTGCTGTTAGTGTATATAAATGTGACAGATTTATGTATATTAAATCTTTTACCCTGAGACTTTAGTGAACTTATTGATGAGTTCTGGTAATTTTTTTGATGGTGTCATTAGGATTTTTTAGATATAGCATCATGTCATCTACAAATAGTGACAGTTTTACTTCTTCCTTTCCAATTGAGATCACTCTTTTGTTTTCCATTTATTTTTATTCATTGGTGGCTTATTGCTTTACAATATTGTAGTGGTTTTTGACATATATTGACATGAATCAGCCATGGATTTACATGTGTTCCCCATCCCGATCCCCCCTTCCGCCTCCCTCTCCATCCCATCCCTCTGGGTCTTCCCAGTGCACCAGCCCTGAGCACCCGTCTCATGCATCCAACCTGGGCTGGTGATCTGTTTCACCCTTGATAGTATACTTGTTTCAATGCTGTTCTCTCTGAACATCCCACCCTCGCCTTCTCCCCCAGAGTCCAAAAGTCTATTCTGTACATCTGTGTCTCTTTTTCTGTTTTGCATATAGGGTTATCATTACCATCTTTTAAAATTCCATATATATGCATTAGTATACTGTATTGGTCTTTATCTTTCTGGCTTACTTCACTCTGTATAATGGGCTCCAGTTTCATCCATCTCTAGAACTGATTCAAATGAATTCTTTTTAATGGCTGAGAAATATTCCATAGTGTATATGTACCACAGCTTCCTTATCCATTTGTCTGCTGATGGGCATCTAGGTTGCTTCCATGTCCTGGCTATTATAAACAGTGCTGCGATGAACATTGGGGTACACGTGTCTCTTTCAGATCTGGTTTCCTTGGTGTGTATGCCCAGGAGTGGGATTGCTGGGTCATATGGCAGTTCTATTTCCAGTTTTTTAAGAAATCTCCACACTGTTCTCCATAGTGGCTGTACTAGTTTGCATTCCCACCAACAGTGTAAGAGGGTTCCCTTTTCTCCACACCCTCTCCAGCATTTATTGTTTGTAGACTTTTGGATAGCAGCCATTCTGAGCAGCGTGTAATGGTACCTCATTGAGGTTTTGATTTGCATTTCTCTGATAATGAGTGATGTTGAGCATCTTTTCACGTGTTTGTTAGCCATCTGTATGTCTTCTTTGGAGAAATGTCTGTTTAGATGAGATCACTCTTATTTCTTTTTCTTGTCTGACTGCTGTAGCTAGAACTTGTAACACCATGTTGAATAAATGTGGTGAGAGTGGGCATCCTTGTCTTGCTCTTCCTCTTAGAGAAAATGCTTTTCACTATTGAGTATTATGATAGTTGCAGGCTTATCATATATGGCTTTTATTTATTTATTTATTTATTTTTTGGTTTGCTTTCTTTCTTTTTTCTTTTTTTAAAAATTTTTATTAGTTGGAGGCTAATTACTTTACAATATTGTAGTGGGATGGGGAGGTAGGTGGGAGGGGGGCTCAGGATGGGGACAACATGTAAATCCATGGCTGACTCACACCAATGCATGGTTTGCTTTCTTTCAAACTGGGAAAGTGTCTATGCGTAGCTCTTTTTGCTGAGAATTAAGTGACTGACAACACAGCATGCCTGGCATGTGGTGGGCACCACGTTGGTGTATATGTCTGTGTACGGTCCTCGGGGAAGGGACTTTATTCTACCTGCTACTGTGTCCCCAACTCTAGGACAGTACTTAACACTGAAGGGCGTGAATCATCCCAAAGAATCTCAGGCTTTCTTTGTATTGCTTCATTCACAGGCATCACAACGAAGTGCAAAAAAAAAAAAAAAAAAAAATCAATACTAGCAACATTTAACTGAGTATTAAAGAGTCTTCCTTCACTTAACTATGGGGAGGTTAAGGAAATTTTCTGGGTCCCTTAGCGGGCCCAAGACTCAGTTTACTCACATGGACAGTGGGTTGGTTAGACTAGATCACCTGTAGTGGCTCGGCTCTACATTTGCTTTGAAGTATAAATTGCATTTTGAGAGATATTTTTAGCAAGGACTAGAAATACACTAGAAATTTCTCTCATAAAAAAAGCCTCCATGTGAGAAATCTAAAGTATGACACAGATGAACGTATCTGTGAAACAGAAATAGACTCACAGACATAGAGAACCAATGGGGAGAATTGATGCTTTTGAGCTGTGATGTTGGAGAAGACTCTTGAGAGTCCTTTGGGCTGCAAGGAGATCCAACCAGTCCATCCTAAAGGAAATCAATCCTGAATATTCATTGGAAGGACTGATGCTGAAGCTGAAACTCCAATACTTTGGCCACCTGATGTGAAGAACTGACTCATTTGAAAAGACCCTGATGCTGGGAAAGATTGAAGGCAGGAGGAGAAAGGGATGACAGAGGATGAGAAGTTTGTATGGCATCACCGTCGCAATGGACATGAGTTTGCGTAGGCTCCGGGAGGTGGTGATGAACAGGGAAGGTGATGAACAGGAAGTCCACGGGGTCACAAAGAGTTGGACATGACTAAGCAACTGAGCTGAACTGAAAATCAGCTATCCTTCAATTTTTTTTTCATTTATTTTTATTAGTTGGAGGCAAATTACTTTACAATATTGTAGTGGGTTTTGTCATACATTGACATGAATCAACCATGGATTTACATGTCTACATTATCCTTCAATTTTTTTTTAAAACTTTTTTATTTATTTATTTATTTATTTTTTCAGTGGGTTTTGTCATACATTGACATGAATCAGCAATAGACCCACACGTATTCCCCATCCCGATCCCCCCTCCCATATATGGCTTTTATTGTGCTGAGGTATATTTCCTTTATACCCACTTTGTTGAGAGTCCAAAGCTTTTTCTGCATCTACTGAGGTATTTAAATAATCATATGGTTTTTATTATTTAATTTGTTATTGTGCTGTATCACATTGATTGATTGACTGATGATTGAACCATCTGAGCATCCCTATTATTAGTAGCACTTGGCCATAGTGTATGATCCTTTTTAATGTATTGTTGAATTTGGTTTATAATATTTTATTGAGTATTTCTGCATCCATGTTCATCAATGATATTGGCATATAATTTTCTTTTTTTGTGATGTCTTTGTCTGGCTTTGGTATCAGGGTGATGCTGGCCTTGTAGAATGAATTCAGAAATGTTCTTTTCGCTGCAACCTTTTTTGGAATAGTTTGAAAAGGATCTATATTAATGCTTCTTTAAATGTGTGCTAGAATTCACCTGAGAAACCATCTGGTCCTGGACTTTTGTTTGTTGGGAATTTTTGTTTTTTTTTTAATAGTGATTCAATTAACTTACTGGTAACTGGTCTGTTCATATATTTTACTTCTTCCTGGGTCAGTCTTGGGAAATAGTGCATTTCTAGGAATTCATTCATTTCTTCTATTCCATTTTATTGGCATGTCACTGTTCATAGTAATCTTTTATGATCCTTGGTATTTCTGTGGTGTTGGTTGTGACTTCTAGTTTTCTTTATTTCTGATTTCATTAATTTGGGCCCTCTCCCTCTTTTCTGATGAATTTAGCTAAAGGTTTATCTACTGTGTTTATCTTTTCAAGGAAGTCTTAGTTTCATTGCTCTTTTCTATATTTTGTGTGTGTCTACTTTACTTATTTCTGCTCTGAATTTTTATGATTTCTTTCCTTCTACCAGCTTTAGTTTTTGTTTGATCTTCTTCTCATTCCTCCAGGTATAAGGTTGTTTACTTGAGGTTTTTCTTGTTTCTTGAGGTAGACTGCTATTGCTATAAACTTGCCTGTTTAGAACTGCTTTTGATGTATTCCATAGAATTTAGATCACTGTGTTTTAGTTTTCATTTGTCTCTAGGTACCTTTTGATTTCCTCTTTGATTACTTTAATGACCCATTGGTTGTTTGGTACATATTATTTAGCCACCACGTATTTGTGGGGTTTTTTTCTTGTAGTTGACTTCTGGTTTCACAGTGATGTGGTCAGAAAAGATGCTTGATGTTATTTCAAATTTCTTAATTTAGTGAGACTTGTTTTGTGGCCTAGCATGTGTTCTATCCTGGATAATATTTCATGTACACTTAAAAGGAATGTATTCTGATACTTTTAGATGGAATGTTCTATGTATATCTATTCAATCCATCAATATGATCTAATGTGTCACTTAAGGTTAGTGTTTCCTTATTGATTTTCTGCCTAATCTGTCCTTGATATAAGTGAAGTGTTAAATTCTTCTACTATTATGGTGTTACTGTCAACTTCTCCCTTGGTGTTTGTTAATATTTGCTTCATGTATTCAGGTGCCCCTATGTTGGGTGCATATATATTTACAATTGTTATTTTTTTTCAGGATCGATTCCTTGATCATCATGCAATTAATGTCCTTCTTTTGTTACAGTCTTGGTTTTACAGTCGATTTGGCCTGATATGAGTGTGGCAACCCCAGATTTCTTTTCATTTCCATTTGCATGGAATATCTTTTTCCATACCCTCACTTTCAGTTTGCATGTGTCTTTGGATCTGAAGTGAATCTCTTATAAGACAGCATATATGTGGTTCTTGTTTTTGTATCCATTCATCCATTTAATGGTTTTTATCAGAGCATTTAGTCCATTTCCATTTAAAATAATTATTGATAGATGTGTACTTAGTGCCATTTTGCTCATTGTTTTAGGGTTGCTTTTATAGTTCTTTTTCTGTTCCTTTATTTTTTTTTCTTTTTTGATTTAATGATCATTGTTAGTGCTATGTTAGGATTCCAATCTCTTTTCTTGTGTATCTATATAGATTTTTTTTGGCTTGTGGTTACCATAAGGCTTATACATAGTAAAATATATATGTAAAATTTTACATATATATAACTATTTTAAGTTGTTGATCTCTTAAGTTCAAATTCATTTTAACAACCGTGCATCTTTACCTTCCTATGTTCAATGTTTTTGACATCATATTTTACACCTTTTTGATTCATGTATCTTTTAACCACTTGTTGCAGATAATTTTACTGCTTTTTTCTTTTAATCTTATACTAGTTTTGTAATTGATTGATCTACTACCTTTACTGTATATTTGCCTTTACCAGTGAGATTTTTTTTCCTTTTCATATTTCCACGTTGTGGCCTTTTCTGCTTAGAGAAGTCCCTTTAGCCTTTCTTATAAAATCAGTTTGAGTGTGCTGAACTCTTTTAGCTTTACTTATTTATACAACTCTATCTTTCCTTCAGATCTGAATGGTAGCCTTGCCTGATAGAGTATTCTTGGTTGTAGGTTTTTTTCCTTTCATCACTTTAAATGTATTGCACCACTCCTTTCTTTGACCTCCAGAGTTTCTGCTGAAAAGTCACCTGATAGCCTTATGGGAGTTCCCTTGTATGTCTTAGTTGCTTTTGCCTTGCTGCTTTTAAGATTCTCTTTAAATCTTGCCATTTTATTTATATTTTGTCATTTTTAAATTTTTTTTCTTTTTAAAGTTAATTTTTACTGGAGTATCATTGATTTACCACGTTGTATTAGTTTCAGGTGTATAGTAAAGTGAGTCAGTTATACATACACATATACCTACTCTTTTTTAGATTTGTTTCCCACATAGAACATTACAGAGTACTGAGTAGAGTTGCCTGTGCTATGCAGTAGGTATTTATTACCTATATATTTTATACATAGTAGTGTATGTCAGTGTGTGTGTGTATGTATCCCAATTTCCCAATTTGTTCCCCCTTACACCCTGGTAACCATAAGTATTTTCTCTATCTGTAACTCTTTCTGTTTTATAGATAAGTTCATTTGCACCCCTTTTTAGACTCCACCTTTAAGTGATATCATATGCTATTTGTCTTTCTCTGTCTGACATTCTTTAATCAGGATGACAATCTCTAGGTCATCCAATGAAGTTTTGCCATTTTAATTACAATGTATCTTGGTGTGGAGTTCTTTGGGTTCATCTTGTTTGGAATTCTCTATGCTTTCTGGACCTGGATGTCTCTTTAATTTCCCAGGTTAAAGAAGTTTTCAGTTGTGTGCTGAGCTTAGTCACTCAGTTGTGTCCGACTCTTTGTGACCCCATGGACTGTAGCCCTCCAGGCTCCTCTGTCCATGGGGATTCTCCAGGCAAGAATACTTGGAGTGGGTTGCTGTGCCCTACTCCAGGGAATCTTCCCAACCCAGGGATCGAACCCAGGTCTCCAGCATTGCAGGCAGATTCTTTACCATCTGAGCCACCAGGAAAGCCGTCTTCAAATATGTTTTCTGTCCCTTTCTCTCTCTCTCTCTCTTCCTCCATCTGGGGCCCCAACAATGTGAACATTAATATGCTTGATGTTGCCCTAAGTACCTCTTAAACTATCTTAAGTTTTAAAATGCCTTTTCTTTTTTCTATTCAACTTGAATGATTTCCACTACTCTGTTTCCCAGCCCACTGATCCATTCCCCTGTATCATCTAGTCCACCGTTTATTCTTTCTGGTGTATTTTTTTATTTCAGTTATATTCTTAAGCTCTGTTTAGTTCTTCTTTATGTTTTCTAATTCTGTTAAACTTCTCACTGTGTTCATCCATTCTTCTCCCGAGTTCTTTGAACATCTTTATTATTGTTGCCTTGAATTTTTTTTATCAGGTAGATGGCTTATCTCCACTTCATTTAGTTTTTCTGGGGTTATTTTGTTCCTTCATTTGGACATATTCCTCTGTATCTTCACTTTGCCTGATTCTCTGTTTCTATTTCTATGTATTATACAGATCATTAATGTTTCCTGATTTAGGAGAAGTGGCCTTATACAGGAGCCTTCCTGTGGGGCCCAGCAGCTCAATGCCCTCCAGTCACCAGAGCTATATGGTCTAGTGTCACCCTGTATGTGGGCTCTGTGGGCCCTTCTTTTGTGGTGAGGTTGATTACTGTGGGAATACTGGTAGGCCCTGCCTTGCATGGAGCCTGTGGGCTGCTGATGGATGAGGCTGGGCCCTGGAGTGGCTGACTGTTGCACAGGGAATCCTGATCCTGGTACTGGGCAGATCATCACAGGGTGGCTCACTGTGGGGCCCAGGAGTCCCTGATCCAGTGCCCACCCACTGGTGGTAGCCAGGTCATGGTGCCAGCCCACTGGTAGGTGGAGTCAGATTCCAAGGTAGCTGGCTAAAGGACCCGGGGTTCCCAGAGCTGGTGTACCCAATCTCTGGTAAGTGAGGTTGGGTCCCAGCACTAATGCTAGCCCACTGTTGTGAGAGGCTGGTCCTGGAGTGCCTGACAAACTCAGGGTGTCCTACAGCAGCTTACATGCTCATGGGTGGGGCTGTGTCCCCATGCAACTAGCTGCTTGGCCTGGGGGTCCCAAAGACTAGTGTCAACAAGTTGGTGGGTGGGTCCAGGTCTCAGCACTATTAAGCTAAAGGGAGGACTCCAAAATGGCACTTGCCAGCACTAGTGTCCGTGTTGTAGAATGAACTCCCCCAAATAGCTGCCACCAGCATCTATGTTCCCAGAGTGAGTATCAGTTATCTCCTGCCTCTCCAGGAGGTTCTCCAAGATCAGCAAGTGGGTCTGACTCAGCCTTCTTTCCCTTTTTTTTTCTTCTCACTAGTTTACCTTTGGTTTTTAATATGTACTTATTTTTTTATTTAAGTATATTATGTATGTTAGGGTTCACCAGGTTTTTCATTGTTATCTTTCTTTTTAAATTGATTTTATTGAAGTACTGTTGATTTACAATGTTGTATTAATTTCTGCCATACAGCAAAGTGCTTAAGTTACACATATACATTCTTTTTCGTATTCTTTTCCAGGATGGTTTATCACAGGATATTGAATGTAATTCCCTGTGCTATACTCTATGTAGAACTTGTGGTTTCCCCATTCGTATATAATAGCTTGCATTGGCTAATCCCAAACATACATCCACCCCTCCCCCAGCTCCCTTGGCAACCACAAGTCCATTCTCTATGTCTGTGAGTCTGTTTCTTTTTCTCCTTTGCAGTTAAGTTCATGTGTGTTAGATTTTAGATTCCACATATGAGTAATATCGTATGGTATTTGTATGTCTGTTTCTGACTTACTTCACTTGGTATGATAATCTCTATGTTCATCCATGTTGCTGCAAATGGCATTACTTCATTCTTTTTATGGCTGAGTAATATTCCATTGTGTGTATGTACCACATTTTCTTTATCCATTCATCTGTCAGTGGACATTTATGTTATTCCCATGTCTTGGCTATTGTGAGTAGTGCTGCTGTGAACAGAGGGGTGCATGTATCTTTTTGAGTTACAGTTTTGTCCAGATGTATGCCCAAGAGTAGGACTGCTAGATTATATGGCAACTTTATTTTTAGTTTTCTGAGGACCCTCCATACTGTTTTCCATAGTGGTTGCACCAATTTCATTCCCACCAGCAGAGTAGGAGAGTTCCCTTTTCTCCACACCCTCTCCAACATTTGTTAATTTTAATGATGGCCATTCTGACTGCTGTGAGGTGGCACCTCATTGTAGTTTTGATATGCATTTCTCTAATAATTAGTGATGCTGAGCATCTTTTTCTGTGTGACCCAGGCTCCTTTCTAGTTACTGCTTTTGTCTTGGGTCTCGGAGTATGTAGAATTTTGTGAGTGCCCTTTAAGAGTGGAGTCTCTGTTTCTACAGCCCTTTGGCTCTCTTGAAATCAAGCCTCACTAGACTTCAAAGCCAAACATTCTGGGGGCTCATCTTCCTGATGCAGGGCCCCTGAGCTGCTTGGCCCAATGTGGCACTCAAACCCATTGCTCATGAAGAGAACATATGCAATTATGATTATCCTCCTGTTTGTGGGTTGCCTACCAGAAAGTGTGGGTCTTGACTATGCTGTATCTCTACCCTTCCTGTCCATCTTGCTGTGATTCCTTCTTTATGTCTTTATTTGTAGATCTTTTCTACTAGTCTTCAGGTCATTCTCATTGATAGTTGTTCTGTAACTAGTTGTAATTTTGGTGCACCCATGGGAGGAGGTGAGCTCAGGGTCTTCCTACTCTGCCATCTTGGACACTCCCTCTCTATCATCCATTTTGAGTTAAGTTTTCTAGAAGCTGTGAGTTATAGGTTCAGAATATTATTATCTTTGCAAATGGATAGTTAAATGCTGCAATGCCATTTTTTGAAATGACTATGCCTTATTCAAAGAACTTCTTTTCTATCTATGGCAAAAATCAGTTGACAGTATTTGTTTGAGTCTATTTCTGGAAATAAACTTATTCTGAGATGGCAGAGTAGAAGGATGTGCACTCATCTTCTCCTGTGAGAACACTAAAATCGCAACTAGCTGCTGAACAACTGTCAACAGGAAGATGTTGGAACATATCCCCCCCAAAAAAAAGATACCCCACATCCAAGGACAAAGGAGAAGCCACGATGAGATGAGAGGAGGGGCACAATCACATTAAAACAAAACCCCATACCTGCCAGAGACTCTTGAAGGGCAAAAACAAAACCTTGTGGGCACCAGGACCCAGGGGAAAGGAGCAGTGACCCATACAAGAGACTGAGCCAGACCTGCCAATGAGTATCTGAGGGTCTCCTGCAGAGGTGTGAGTCAGCAGTGGCCTTCCACAGGGAGAGGAGAACTAGCAGTAGCCATCCTGGGAGGCACAATGTGTGGCACAAGTCCTCTTGGAGGTCGTTACCATTAGCCCTACCATAGAGCCTGTAGCCCCACCATAGAGGACCAGGTGGGCAAACCACAAACTGGAAAACAACTATACTGAAGAAATTCTCATACTGTTGTGAAGGTTTTAGGCCCCACATCAGATTTCCCAACATGGGGATCCAGCAAAGCGATTGGGAATCCCAGGGAATCTGACTTTGAATGTCAACAAGATTTGATTACAGAACTTCCACAGGACTGGGGAAACAGAGACACTTGGGGGGCACAAACAAAACCCTGTGTGCACCAGGACGCAGGGGAAAGGAACAGTGACCCCACAAGAGACTGAGCCAGACTTGCCTGTGAGTGTTTGGGAGTCTCCAGCAGAGGCATGGATTGGGAGTGGCCTGCTGCCAGGTCAGGGCCACTGGCAGCAGCAGTCCTGGGATGTGTGGCATGTTGGCATAAGTCTTCTCAGAGGAGGTCATCATTAGCCCTACCACTGAGTGTGTAGCCCTGCCATAGAGACCGCAGACTCCAGGACTTGTCCGCTTTTGGCCAAGCTAAAAGAAGGTGCACAGCCCCTCCCATTAGCAGAATATTGGATTAAAGATTTAGTGAGCATGGCCCCGCCCACCAGAGAAAAATCCAGTTTTCCCCACAGCAAATCTCTCCCATTAGGAAGCTTGCACTAACCTCTTATCATCACCCATCAGAGGACAAACAGAAGAAGCAAGAATTGCAATCCCATGGCCTCTAGAATGAAAACCACAATCACAGAAAACTAACCAAACGATGACATGGATCACAGACTTGTCTAACCCAATGAAACTATGAGCCATGCTATATAGGGCCACCCAAGATGGACAGGTAATGGTGGAGACTTCTGACAAAACATGGTCCACTAGAGAAGGGAATGGCAAACCACTTTGGCATTCTTGCCTTGAGAACTCCATGAACAATATGAAAAAGCAAAAATATAAGACACTGAAAGATGAATCACCGAGGTCAGTAGATATCCAATAAGTTACTGGAGAAGAGCGAAGAAATAGCTCTAAAGGAATGAAGAGGCTGAGCCAAAGAGGGAATGACACCCAGTTGTGGATGGTGTTGAAAGCAAATTCCAATGCCATAAAGAACAGTATCGTATAGGAATCCGGAATGTTATGTTCAAGATTCAGGGTAAATTGGAAGTGGTCAGACAGGAGATGGCAAGAATGAACATCGACATTTTAGGAATCAGTGAACGAAAATGGATGGGAATGGGAGAATTAGTTTAATTAATTAATTAATTAAATTCAGGGGCGGAGGAGTAGGACGGGGAGATCACCTTCTCTCCTACAAATTCATCAAAAGAATAACTGAACACAGAGCAAACTTCGCGAAACAACTTCTGATCGCTAGCTGAGGTCATCAGGCGCCCAGAAAAGCAGCCCATTGTCTTCGAAAGGAGGTAGGACAAAATATAAAAGATAAAAAGTGAGACAAAAGAGCTAAGGACGGAGATCCGTCCCGGGAACTCTTAGGCGGCATTGCTTGGGGTAGGGTCCGGGCCTGAGAGCCCTGAGGACAATCGGAGGGAGCTTCTGTGAGTTGCCAACTTGAACTGTGGGAGACCAAAAGAGAGAGAGTAAATTAACCGGCCCAAACACACTGCCGGCCGCTCGCAGAACAAAGAGACCGAGAGGGTCCAGAGAGGAGCTCGCAGGCTGCGGACCGGCCCAGCCCCGCCGGAGGCAGGAGGCAGGGGGTAGGGGAAGGTCGCGGCGAGACACAGGGCGCAGCACCCTACCGGCGCGGGCGGGGACTGGGGCTGGGGACGCGGAGGGCAGAAGGCGCGCGCACCCGACTGGCGCCAGCGGAAACTGAAACTGGGTCCGTGGAAGGGAGGGGGCGCGCCACACCTGGGGAGAGTGCGCCCACCAAGCCCCTGGCTGCCTGGACCGCTCTGACGGGAAAGGCACAGAGAGCAGGCGCAGCTTTTCGCTCCGCGCTTTTGTGGAACACCCGAGGGCTGGAGCTTCGCGCAGCGCGGGGCGCGCTCCATATGGAGCAGCCGGGAGCCTGAGCAGCGCAGACGGAGAGGGCAGCGTCAGCCCCTCCCGGCAGCACCAGCCCGACCCCGCAGCCCAGGCCCGTCCCCATAGCGCCGGCCACTTCCGGCAGCGCCAGCCCCTCCCGGCAGCGCGACGGAATTGGCTGCCTGGGTGAGAGTCCACCTCCGCCCGCCTGTGTCAGGGCGGAAATGAGGCTCTGAAGAGACCGGCAAACAGAAGCCAAATAAACAAAGGGAACCGCTTCAGAAGGGACTGGTGCAACAGATTAAAATCCCTCTAGGAAACGCTGACTACACCGGAGGGGCCTGTAGATATCAAGAAGCGTAAGCTGGAACGAGGAGCTATCTGAAACTGAGCCGAACCCACACTGACCGCAATAGCTCCAGAGAAACTCCTAGATATAATTTTACTTTTTTCTCTTTTTTTTTATTTTATTTTTTTTTTATTCTTTTCTTTTTTTTCTTTTTTCTTTCTTCTCTTTTATTTTCCTTTAAAATCCCCTATTACTCCCCCATTACTCCTTAACTTTCATTTCCACAGACTTTTACGATTTTTTAATTAGGGGGAAAAAAAAATTTTTTTTTTCTTTTTTTCTTTTTTTCTTTCTTTTTTTTTCTTTTTTTTCTTTCCTTTTTCTCTTCTATTTTCTATTTTTCTTTTTCTCTTATTTCTTTTAAAGTCCTCTAGTACTCCTCTACTACTCTTCATGTTCATTTTCACTACACTATAACCTTACAAAAAAAAAAAAGAGAGAAGCCCTATCTTTAAACCAAAGATTATTCTCTCCCAATCTTGACTCTCTGTTTTCTACCTCAGAACACCTCTATTTCCTCCTTTCCCCTTCTCTTCCCAATCCAATTCTATGAATCTTTGTAGGTGACTGGGCTACGGAGAACACTCTGGGAACAGACAGCTGCGTAGATCTGTCTCTCCACTCTTGAGTCCCCCTTTTTCTCCTCCTGCTCATCTCTATCTCCCTCCTCCCTCTCCTCTTCTTCATGTAACTCTGTGAACCTCTCTGGGTGTCCCTAACGGGGGAGAATCTTTTAGCCATTAACCTAGAAGTTTTCTTATCAGGGCTGTATAGTTGGAGAAGTCCTGAGACTACAGGAAGAATAAAACTAAAATCCAGAGGCAGGAGACTTAAGCCCAAAACCTGAGAACACCAGAAAACTCCTGACTACATGAAACTTTAAGTAATAAGTGACTGTCCAAAAGCCTCCATACCTACACTGAAACCAACCACCACCCAAGAGCCAATAAGTTTTAGAGCAAGACATACCACGCAAATTCTCCAGCAACGCAGGAACATAGCCCTGAACATCAACATACAGGCTGCCCAAGGTCACACCTAACACGTAGACCCATCTCAAAACTCATTACTGGGCACTCCATTGCTCTCCTTTCCTGCTCTTTGAATTTTTCACCCTTTCTCATGCTCTTCGTATTTTTCACACCTTTTCATGCTCCTCGTATTTTTCAGACCTTTTTATGCTCCTCCTATTTCTCAGACATTTTCATGCTCCTATTTTCACACCTTTTCATGCTCCCCCTATTTTTCACACCTTTCGTGCTCTTCATATTTCTCAGACCTTTTCATGCTCCTAATATTTTTAAGACCTTCTGATGCTCCCTGTATTATTCACACCTTTTCGTGTTGCTCGTATTTTTCAGACCTATTCGTGCTCTTCATATATTTCAGACATTTTAGTGCTCTTTATATTTTTCACACCTTTTCAGGCTCCTCGTGTTTTTCACACGTTTTCATGCTCCTCGTATTATTCAGGACTTTTCATACCCGTGTTTTTCACACCTTTTCATGCTCCTTGTATTTTTCACACACTTTCATTCTCTTCGTATTTTTCAGACGTTTTCAAGCTCCTCGTATTTTTCAGAACTTTTCCAGCTCCTCGTGTTTTTCAGACCTTTTCATGCTCCTCCTATTATTCAGGACTTTTCATGCTCCTCGTATTTTTCACACCTTTTATGCTCGTAGTTTTCACAAGTTTTCATGCTCCTCATATTTTTCACAGCTTTTCATGCTCCTTGTATATTTCACACCTTTTCGTGCTCCTCGTATTTTTCTCACCTTTTCGTGCTCTTCATATTTTTCAGACATTTTCTTGTTCTTCATATTTTTCACAGCTTTTCATGCTCTTCATATTTTTCAGAACTTTACATGCTCCTCGTATTTTTCAGGTCTTTTTATGCTCCTCCTATTTTTCAGGTCTTTTCATGCTCCTCGTATTTTTGACACGTTTTCATGCTCCTCGTATTTTTCACACCTTTTCAGGCTCCTCGATTTTCTCACAAGTTTTCGTGCTCTTCATATTTTTCACACCTTTCGTGCTCTTCGTATTTTTCAGACCTCTTCATGCTCCTCATATTTTTCAGACCTTTTCATGCTCCTCTTATTATTCACACCTTTTCATGCTCCTCGTATTTTTCATACCTTTTTATGCTCATCATATTTCTCAGATCTTTTCATGCTCTTTGCATTTTTTACTCCTTTTCATGCTCCTCGTATTTTTCATACCTTTTTATGCTCATCCTATTTCTCAGACCTCTTGAAGCTCTTTGTATTTTTCACTCCTTTTCATGCTCCTCGTATTTTTCACACCTTTTCGTGATCCGTGTATATTTCACACCTTTTCGTGGTCCTCATATATTTCAGATATTTTCGTGTTCATCATATTTTTCAGACCTTTTCATGCTCTTCATACTTTTCACACCTTTTCATGCCCTTCTTGTTTTTCAGAATTTTCCTGCTCCTCATATTTTTCAGACCATTTCATGCTCCTCGTATTTTTCACACCTTTTCATGCTCCTAGTATTTTCCACACCTCCTCATGCTCGTATTTTTCACAACTTTTCATGCTCCTCGTATTTTTCACACCTTTTCATGATCCTCGTATTTTTCCCACCTTTTCAGGCTCTTCATATTTTTCAGACCTTTTCGTGCTCTTCATATTTTTCACGCCTTTTCATGCTGTTCATATTTCTCAGACCTTTTAATGCTCTTCATATTTTTCACACTTTTCAGTCTCTTCATGTTTTTGAGACATTTTCATGCTCCTCATATTTTTCAGACCTTTTCATGCTCCTCGTATTTTTCACACCTTTTCATGCTCCTCGTATTTTTGACACCTTTTCATGCTCCTCGTATTTTTTCAGCCCTTTTCATGCTCCTCGTATTTATCAGACCTTTTTTATGCTCCTCCTCTTTCTCAGACCTTTTCACGCTCCAAACATTTTTACTGCTTTTCATGCTCCTCGTATTTTTCATGGCTTTAATGCTCCTCGTATTTTTCACAACTTTTCATGCTCCTCGTATATTTCACACCTGTTTGTGCTCGTCCTATTTTTTTTTTTTTTTCGTGCTCTTCACATTTTTCAGACTTTATCATGCTCCTCATATTTTTCAGACCTTTTTATGCTCCTCGTAGTTTTCACACCTTTTCATGTTCCTCGTATTTGTCAGACCTTTTCATGCTCCTCATATTTCTCAGACCTTTTCATGCTCCTCGTATTTTTCATACATTTTCAGGCTCCTCGTGTTTTTCAGAACTGTTCATGCTCTACATATTTTTCAGACCTTTTCATGCTTTTCATAATTTTCAGACTTTTTCATGCTCGTCGTATTTTTTGCACCTTTTCATGCTCCTCGTATTTTTCACAGCGTTTCTTGCTTCTCGTGTTGTTCACATATTTTCGTGATCCTTGTATTTTTCATACCTTTTCATGGACCTCGTATTTTTCACACCTTTTCATGCTCCGCGTAATTTTCACACTTTTTCCTGCTCCTCATATTTTTCACACGTTTCCGGGATCTTTGTATTTTCCAGACCGTTTCATGCTGCTCGTATTTTTCAGACCTTTTTATGCTCCTCCTATTTCTCAGACCTTTTCATGCTCTTCACATTTTTAAGTGCTTTTCATGCTCCTTGTATTTTTCACGTCTTTTCATGCTCCTCGTATTTTGCACACCTTTTCATGCTCCTCGTATTTTTCACGCCTTTTCATGCTCCTCCTATTTTGCACACATTTTCATGCTCCTCGTACTTTTCACACCTTATCATGCTCCTCGTATTTTTCACACCTTTTCAGGCTCCTCGTATTTTTCACACTTTATCATGGTCCTCGTATTTTTCAAACTTTTTTCACGCCCTTCTTATTTTTGACACTTTTTCATGCTGCTTGTATTTTTCACACTATGTCATGCTCTTCGTATTTTTCAGACGTTTTCATGCTCTTCATATTTTGCACACCTTTTCACGCTCTTCATATTTTTGACACCTTTTCATGCTCCTCGTATTTTTCACACCTTTTCATGCTCCTCGGATTTTTCACAGCTTGTCATGGTCCTCGTATTTTTCACACCTTTTCACGCTTCTCTTATATTTCAGACCTTTTCACGCTCTTCATATTTTTCACACCTTTTCATGCTGTTCATATTATTCACACATATTCATGCTCCTAGTATTTTTCAGACCTTTTCATACTCCTCATCGTTTTCACCCTTAATATGCTCCTCGTATTTTTCAGACGTTTTCATGCTCCTCGTATTTTTCAGACGTTTTCATGCTCCTCGTATTTTTCACACCTTTTCATGCTCTTCATATTTTTCCCACATTGTCATGCTCCGCGTATTTTACACACCTTGTCATGCTCCTCTAATTTTTCACACCTTTTCATGCTCTTCATATTTTTCACACCATTTCATGCTCCTCGTATTTTTCACACCTTTTCATGCTGTTCATATTTTTTACACATTGTCATGCTCCGCGTATTTTACACACCTTGTCATGCTCCTCGAACTTTTCACACCTTTTCATGCTCTTCATATTTTTCAGCCCTTTTCATGCTCTTCTTATTTTTCACACATTTTCTAGTTCCTCGTATTTTTCAGACCTTCTCATTCTCCTCGTATTTTTCAGACCTTTTCATGCTCCTCGGATTTTTCACAGCTTGTCATGGTCTTCGAACATTTCACAGCTTTTCCTGCTCTTCAAATATTTGACACCTTTTCATGCTCTTCATATTTTTCACACCTTTTAGTGCTCCATGTATTTTTCACACCTTTTCATGCTCCTCGTATTTTTCACACCGTTTCATGCTCCTCGTATTTTTCACAACTTTTCATGCTCCTCGTATTTTTCAGACCTTTTCACGCTCCTCGTATTTTTCAGACCTTTTCCTGCTCCTCGTATTTTTCAGACAATTTCACGGCCTTCATATTTTTCAGACCTTTTCATGCTCTTCATATTTTTCACACCTTTTCATGCTCCTCGTGTTTTTTACACCTCTTCATGCTCATCCTATTTTTCACACCTTTTCCTGATCCTCGTATTTTTCACACCTTTTCATGCTACTCATACTTTTCAGACCTTTTCACGCTCATCATATTTTTCACACCTTTTCACGCTCTTCGTATTTTTGTCACCTTTTCATGCTCCTCGTAACTTTCACACCTTTTCCTGCTCCTCGTACTTTTCACATCTTTTCCTGCCCTTTGTATTTTTCACACTTTTTAATGTTCCTCGTATTTTTCACACCTTTTCCTTCTCTTTTCATTTTTCTCACCTTTTCATGATCCTCTTATTTTTCACACGTTTTCATGCTCCTCGTATTTTTCACACCTTTTGTTGCCCTTTGTATTTTTCAAACTTTTTCATTTTCCTCGTATTTTTCACAACTTTTCCTGTTCTTTGTATTTTTCACACCTTGTCATGCTCCTCCTATTTTTCACACCTTTTCATGCTCCTCGTTTTTTTCATACCTTTTCATGCTCTTCATATTTTTCACACCTTTTCATGCTCCTCGTATTTTTGACACCTTTCATGCTCTTCCTATTTTTCACACCTTTTCATTCTCCTCGTATTTTTCATGCCTTTTCATGCTCCTCGCATTTTTCAGACCATTTCACAACCTTCATATTTTTCATACCTTTTCATGCTGTTTATATTTTTCACACCTTTTCCTGCTCTTCGAATTTTTCACACCTTTTCATGCTCCTTGTATTTTTCACACATTTTCCTGCTCTTCGAATTTTTTACACCTTTTCATGCTTCTCGTATTTTTCACACCTTTCCCTGCTCTTCGAATTTTTCACACCTTTTCCTGCTCTTCGAATTTCTCACACCTTTTCATGCTCCTCGTATTTTTCACACCTTTTCATGCTCCACGTATTTTTCAAACCTTTTCATGCTCCTCATATTTTTCAGACCTTTTCACGCTCCTCGTATTTTTCAGACCTTTTCATGCTCCTCGTATTTTTCAGACCATTTCACGACCTTCATATTTTTCAGACCTTTTCATGCTGATATAGTTTTCACACCTTTTCCTGCTCTTCGAATTTTTGACACCTTTTCATGCTCCTCGTATTCTTCACACGTTTTCTTGCTCTTCGAATTTTTCACGTCTTTTCATGCTCCTCGTATTTTTCACACATTTTCCAACTTTTCGAATTTTTCACACCTTTTCATGCTCCTCGTATTTTTCACACCTTTTCCTGCTCTTCGAATTTTTCACACCTTTTTATGTTCCTCGTATTTTTCACACCTTTTCCTGCTCCTCGTATTTTTTACACCTTATCATGCTCCTCGTATATTTCAGACCTTTTCATGCTCCTCGTATTTTTAACACCATTTCATGATGTTCATATTTTTCACACGTTTTCCTGCTCTTTGAATTTTTCACATTTTTTCCTGCTCCTCGTATTTTTCACACCCCTTCCTGCTGCTCGTATTTTTCACACCTTTTCCTGCTTCTCGTATTTTTGACACCTTTTCCTGCTCCTTGTATTTTTCACACCTTTTCCTGCCCTTTGTATTTTTCACACTTTTTCATGTTCCTCGCATTTTTCACACCTTTCCTGCTCTTCGTATTTTTCACACCTTTTCATGCTCCTCATATTTTTCACACCTTGTCATGCTCCTCGGATTTTTCACAGCTTGTCATGCTCTTCGAACATTTCACACCTTTTTCTGCTCTTCGCGTATTTCACACCTTCTCCTGCTCCTCGTGTTTTTCACACCTTTTCCTGCTCTTTGCATTTTTCACACCTTTTCCTCTTCCTCTTATTTTTCACACCTTCTCCTGCTCCTCGTATTTTTCAGACCATATGATGCTCCTCGGATCTTTCACACCTTGTCATGCTCCTCGGATTTTTCACACCTTGACATGCTCCTCGTATTTTTCACACCTTTTCATCCTGTTCATATTTCTCACACCTTTTCCCGCTCTTCGTATTTTTGACACCATTTCCTGGTCCTCGTATTTTTCACACCTTTGCCTGCTCTTCGTACTTTTCACACCTTATCATGCTCCTCGTATTTTTCAGACCTTTTCATGCTCCTCCTATATTTCCGACCTTTACATGCTCTTTGTATTTTAAGAACTTTTCACACTGTTCATATTTTTCACACCATTTCACCCTCTTCGTATTTTTGACATCTTTTCACACTCCTCGTATTTTTCACACCTTTTCTGTTCCTTGTATATTTCACATCTTTTCCTGCTCCTCGTGTTTTTCACACCTATTCTGCTCCTTGTGTTTTTCACACCTTTTCATGCTCCTCGTATTTTTCCTACCTTGTCATGCTCCTCGTATTTTTGATGCCTTTTAATGTTCCTCGTTTTTTTCAAGCCTTTTCATGCTCCTCATATTTTTCACACCTTTTCATGCTCCTCGTATTTTTCATGCCTTTTCATGCTCCTCGTATTTTTCACGCCTTTTCTGCTCCTCGTATTTTTCCAACCTTTTCGTGCTCTTCGTATTTTTCAGACCTTTTCGTGCTCTTCATATGTTTCACACCTCTTCTTGCTCTTCATATTTTTCTAAACTTTTCATGCTCCTCCTATTTTTCACACCTTTTTCTGCTCTTAGAATTTTTCACACGTTTTCATGCAGTTCATATTTTTCACACCTTTTCCTGCTCTTCGATTTTTTCACACCTTTTCATGCTCCTCGTATTTTTCGCACCTTTTCCTGGTCTTCGAATTTTTCACACTTTTCATGCTCCTCGTATTATTCAGACCTTTTCATGTTCCTCATATTTTTCAGACCTTTTCACACTCCTGTATTTTTCAGACCTTTTCACGCTCTTCATGTTTATTACACCTTTTCATGCAGTTCATATTTTTCACACCTTTTCTGCTCTTTGAATTTTTCACACCTTTTCATGCTCCTCGTATTTTTAAGACCTTTTCATGCTCCTCGTATTTTTTGCACCTTTTCCTGCTCTTCGTATTTTTCACACCTTTTCATGCTCCTCGTATTATTCAGACCTTTTCATGTTCCTCGTATTTTTCAGACCTTTTCACGCTCCTCGTGTTTTTCAGTCCTTTTCACGCTCTTCATATTTTTCACATCTTTTTACGCTCTTTGTATTTCTGACACCGTTTCGCACTCCTCGTATTTTTCACACCTTTTCCTGCTCCTCGAATTTTTCACAACTTTTCATGCTCCTCATATTTTTCAGACATTTTCACGCTCCTCTTATTTTTCAGTCCTTTTCACGCTCCTCATATTTTTCAGACCTTTTCATGCTCCTCGTATTTTTCAAACCATTTCACGGCCTTCATATTTTTCAGACCTTTTCATGCTCTTCATATTTTTCACACCTTTTCATGCTCCTCGTGTTTTTTGCACCTCTTCATGCTCATCCTATTTTTCACACCTTTTCCTGCTCCTTGGATTTTTCACACCTTTTCATTCTCCTCGTATTTTTCTCACCTTTTCCTGCTCCTCGGATTTTTCACACGTTTTTGTGATACTCCTATTTTTCACACCTTTTCGTGTTGCTCATATATTTCAGACCTTTTCATGCTCATCATATTTTTATGACATTTTCATTCTCTTTTTGTATTTTTCACACCTTTTCATGCTCCTGGTGTATTTCACCCCTTTTCCTGCTCTTCGAATTTTTCACTCCTTTACATGCTCTTCATATTTTTCACACCTTTTAGTGCTCCATGTATTTTTCACACCTTTTCATGCTCGTCGTATTTTTCACACCTTTTCATGCTCCTCGTATTTTTCACAACTTTTCATGCTCCTCGTATTTTTCAGACCTTTTCACGCTCCTAATATTTTTCAGACCTTTTCATGCTCCTCGTATTTTTCAGACCTTTTCACGGCCTTCATATTTTTCAGACCTTTTCATGCTCTTCATATTTTTCACACCTTTTCATGCTCCTCGTGTTTTTTACACCTTTTCATGCTCCTCGTATTTTTCCCAACTTTTCATGCTCCTCGTATTTTTCAGACCTTTTCATGCTCCTCGTATTTTTCAGACCATTTCACGGCCTTTATAATTTTCAGACCTTTTCATGCTCTTCATATTTTTCACACCTTTTCATACTCCTCGTGTTTTTTACACCTCTTCATGCTCATCCTATTTTTCACACCTTTTCCTGATGCTCGGATTTTTCACACGTTTTCATGCTCCTCGTATTTTTCTCCCCTTCATGCTTCTCGGATTTTTCACACGTTTTTGTGATACTCCTATTTTTCACACCTTTTCATGTTCCTCATATTTTTCAGACCTTTTCGTGCTCATCATATTTTTAAGACATTTTCATGCTCTTTGTATTTTTCACACCTTTTCAGGCTTTTCTTGTTTTTCAGGCCTTTTCATGCTCGTCGTAATTTTCAGACCCTTTCTTGCTCTTCATATTTTTCCGACCTTTTCATGCTCTTCATATTTTTCAGACCTTTTCATGCTCCTTGCATTTTTTGGACCTTTTCATGCTCCTCGTATTTCTCAAACCTTTTCATGCTCTTCATATTTTTCAGACCTTTTCATGCTCTTCATATTTTTCAGACCTTTTCATGCTTCTCATATTTTTCAGACCTTTTCATGCACCTCATATTTTTCAGACTTTTTCATGCCCCTCGTATTTTTCACACCTTTTCATGCTCCTATTTTTCACAAAATTTCGTGCTCTTCATATTTTTCAGACCTTTTCATGCTCTTCATATTTTTCAGAACTTTTCATGCTCTTCATATTTTTCACACCTTTTCATGCTCTTCATATTTCTCAGACCTTTTCGTGCTCCTCGTATTTTTCACATCTTTTCATGCTCCTCGTATTTTTCACACCTTTTCCTGCTCTTCGATTTTTTTACACCTTTTCATGATAATCGTATTTTTCGCACCTTTTCCTGCTCTTCATACTTTTCACACGTTTTGTTGCTCCTCGTATTTTTCACAACTTTTCCTGCTCCTCGTATTTTTCAGACCTTTTCAAGCTCTCTTTATATTTCACACCTTTTCACACTCTTCGTATTTTGACACATTTTCATGCTCCTCGTATTTTTCAGACCTTTTCATGCTCTTCATATTTTTCACACCTTTTCATGCTCCTCGTGTTTTTGAGACCTTTTGTGCTCCTCGTATTTTTCACACCTTTTTGTGCTCTTCATATTTTTCAGACTTTTCGTGTTCCTCATATTTTGCACACGTTTTCAGGCTCTTCATATTTTCCAGACCTTTTCGTGTTCCTCGTATTTTTCACAACTTTTCATGATCCTCCTATATTTCACACCTTTTCGTGCTCCTCCTACTTTTCACACCTTTTCGGGCTCTTCGTTTTTTTCAGACTTACCATGCTCCTCTTATTTCTCAGACCTTTTCATGCTCCTCGTATTTCTCAGATTTTTAAATGCTCCTCGTATTTCTCAGAACTTTTTATGCTCCTCGAATTTTTCAGACCTTTTCATAATCCTCCTATTTTTCAAACCTTTTCATGCTCTTCATATTTTTCATACCTTTTCATGCTCTTCATATTTTTAACACCTTTTCTTGCTCTTCATATTTTTCATAGCTTTTCATGCTCTTCATATTTTTCACACCTTTTCTTGCTCTTCATATTTTTCATACCTTTTCATGCTCTTCATATTTTTCACACCTTTTCTTGCTCTTCATATTTTTCAGACCTCTTCATGCTCCTCATATTTTTCAGATCTTTACCCGTCCTTCATATTTTTCACACCTTTTCACACTCTTCGTTTTTCGAAACCTTTTCACACTCCTTTTAATTTTCACACCTTTTCCCGCTCCTCGTATTTTTCACACCTTTTCATGCTCCTGGTATATTTCACCCCTTTTCCTGCTCTTCGTGTTTTTCACACCTTTTCATGCTCCTCGTATTTTTCACAACTTTTCATGCTCCTCGTATTTTTCAGAACTTTTCATGCTGCTCGTATTTTTCAGACCTTTTCATGCTCTTCATAGTTTTCACCCTTCATCATGCTCCTCGTATTTTTGAGACCTATTCATGCTATTTGTATTTTTCACACGTTTTCATGCTCCTCATATTTTTCAGACCTTTTCATGCTCGTCGTATTTTTCAACCCTTTTCATGCTCCTCATATTTTTGACACCTTTTCATGCTCGTCATATTTTTCACAACTTTTCATGCTCTTCATATTTTTTACACCTTTTCATGCTCCGTGTACTTTTCACACCTTGTCATGCTCCTCGAATTTTTCACACTTTTCATGCTCCTCGTATTTTTCACATCTTTGCCTGCTCTTCGTATTTTTCACACCTTTTCTAATTCCTCGTATTTACAGACATTTCATGCTCTTCGTAATTTTCAGACCTTTTCATGATTTTCATATTTTTCACACATTTTCACGCTTTTTGTGCTTTTGACACCTTTTCATGCTCCTCGTATTTTTCACACCTTTTCATGCTGTTCATATTTTTCACACCTTTTCATGCTCCTCGTATTTTTCAGGCCTTTTCATGCTCCCCCTATTTTTCAGACATTTTCATGCTCCTCGTACTTTTCACACCTTATCATGCTCCTCGTATCTTTCAGACCTTTTCATGCTCCTCGTATTTTTCACACCTTGTCATGCTGCTCGGATTTTTCACACCTTGTCACGCTCTTCGAATATTTCACCACTTTTCCTGCTCTTCGAATATTTCACAACTTTTCATGCTCCTGTATTTTTCACACCTTTTCATGCTCCTCGTATTTTTCACGCCTTTTCATGCTCCTCGTATTTTTCAAACCTTTTCCTGCTCTTCGATTTTTTTACACCTTTTCATGATAACCGTATTTTTCGCACCTTTTCCTGCTCTTCATACTTTTCACACCTTTTGATGCTCCTCGTATTTTTCACAACTTTTCCTGCTCTTCGAATTTTTCACACTTTCTCATGCTCCTCGTATTTCTCACAGCTCTTCATGCTCCTCGTATTTTTCACAACTTTTCCTGCTCCTCGTATTTTTCAGACCTTTTCAAGCTCTCTTTATATTTCACACCTTTTCACGCTCTTCGTATTTTGACACCTTTTCATGCTCCTCGTATTTTTCAGACCTTTTCATGCTCTTCATATTTTTCACACCTTTTCATGCTCCTCGTGTTTTTGAGACCTTTTGTGCTCCTCGTATTTTTCAAACCATTTCACGGCCTTCATATTTTTCAGACCTTTTCATGCTCTTCATATTTTTCACACCTTTTCATACTCCTCGTGTTTTTTACACCTCTTCATGCTCATCCTATTTTTCACACCTTTTCCTGATCCTCGGATTTTTCACACGTTTTCATACTCCTCGTATTTTTCTCAATTCATGCTTCTCGGATTTTTCACACGTTTTTGTGATACTCCTATTTTTCACACCTTTTCATGTTCCTCATATTTTTCAGACCTTTTCGTGCTCATCATATTTTTAAGACATTTTCACGCTCTTTGTATTTTTCACACCTTGTCAGGCTTTTCGTGTTTTTCAGGCCTTTTCATGCTCGTCGTATGTTTCAGACCCTTTCTTGCTCTTCATATTTTTCCGACCTTTTCATGCTCTTCATATTTTTCAGACCTTTTCATGCTCCTTGCATTTTTCGGACCTTTTTATGCTCCTCGTATTTCTCAAACCTTTTCACGCTCTTCATATTTTTCAGACCTTTTCATGCTCTTCATATTTTTCAGACCTTTTCATGCTTCTCATATTTTTCAGACCTTTTCATGCACCTCATATTTTTCAGACTTTTTCATGCCCCTCGTATTTTTCACACCTTTTCATGCTCCTATTTTTCACAAAATTTCGTGTTCTTCATATTTTTCAGACCTTTTCATGCTCTTCATATTTTTCAGAACTTTTCATGCTCTTCATATTTTTCACACCTTTTCATGCTCTTCATATTTCTCAGACCTTTTCGTGCTCCTCGTATTTTTCACATCTTTTCATGCTCCTCGTATTTTTCACACCTTTTCCTGCTCTTCGATTTTTTTACACCTTTTCATGATAATCGTTTTTTTCGCACCTTTTCCTGCTCTTCATACTTTTCACACGTTTTGATGCTCCTCGTATTTTTCACAACTTTTCCTGCTCCTCGTATTTTTCAGACCTTTTCAAGCTCTCTTTATATTTCACACCTTTTCACGCTCTTCGTATTTTGACACATTTTCATGCTCCTCGTATTTTTCAGACCTTTTCATGCTCCTCGTGTTTTTGAGACCTTTTGTGCTCCTCGTATTTTTCACACCTTTTTGTGCTCTTCATATTTTTCAGACTTTTCGTGTTCCTCATATTTTGCACACGTTTTCAGGCTCTTCATATTTTCCAGACCTTTTCGTGTTCCTCGTATTTTTCACAACTTTTCATGATCCTCCTATATTTCACACCTTTTCGTGCTCCTCCTATTTTTCACACCTTTTTGGGCTCTTCGTTTTTTTCAGACTTTACCATGCTCCTCTTATTTCTCAGACCTTTTCATGCTCCTCGTATTTCTCAGATTTTTAAATGCTCCTCGTATTTCTCAGAACTTTTTATGCTCCTCGAATTTTTCAGACCTTTTCATAATCCTCCTATTTTTCAAACCTTTTCATGCTCTTCATATTTTTCATACATTTCATACTCTTCATATTTTTCACACCTTTTCTTGCTCTTCATATTTTTCATACCTTTTCATGCTCTTCATATTTTTCACTCCTTTTCTTGCTCTTCATATTTTTCATACCTTTTCATGCTCTTCATATTTTTCACACCTTTTCTTGCTCTTCATATTTTTCAGACCTCTTCATGCTCCTCATATTTTTCAGATCTTTACCCGTTCTTCATATTTTTCACACCTTTTCACACTCTTCGTTTTTCGAAACCTTTTCACACTCCTTGTAATTTTCACACCTTTTCCCGCTCCTCGTATTTTTCACACCTTTTCATGCTCCTGGTATATTTCACCCCTTTTCCTGCTCTTCGTGTTTTTCACACCTTTTCATGCTCCTCGTATTTTTCACAAATTTTCATGCTCCTGGTATTTTTCAGAACTTTTCATGCTGCTCGTATTTTTCAGACGTTTTCATGCTCTTCATAGTTTTCACCCTTTATCATGCTCCTCGTATTTTTGAGACCTATTCATGCTATTTGTATTTTTCACACCTTTTCATGCTCCTCATATTTTTCAGACCTTTTCATGCTCGTCGTATTTTTCAACCCTTTTCATGCTCCTCATATTTTTGACACCTTTTCATGCTCGTCATATTTTTCACAACTTTTCATGCTCTTCATATTTTTTACACCTTGTCATGCTCCGTGTACTTTTCACACCTTGTCATGCTCCTCGAATTTTTCACCCTTTTCATGCTCCTCGTATTTTTCACATCTTTGCCTGCTCTTCGTATTTTTCACACCTTTTCTAATTCCTCGTATTTACAGACATTTCATGCTCTTCGTAATTTTCAGACCTTTTCATGATTTTCATATTTTTCACACATTTTCACGCTCTTTGTGCTTTTGACACCTTTTCATGCTCCTCGTATTTTTCACACCTTTTCATGCTGTTCATATTTTTCACACCTTTTCATGCTCCTCGTATTTTTCAGGCCTTTTCATGCTCCTCCTTTTTTTCAGACATTTTCATGCTCCTCGTACTTTTCACACCTTATCATGCTCCTCGTATCTTTCAGACCTTTTCATGCTCCTCGTATTTTTCACACCTTGTCATGCTGCTCGGATTTTTCACACCTTGTCACGCTCTTCGAATCTTTCACCCCTTTTCCTGCTCTTCGAATATTTCACAGCTTTTCATGCTCCTGTATTTTTCACACCTTTTCATGCTCCTCGTATTTTTCACACCTTTTCATACTCCTCGTATTTTTCAAACCTTTTCTGCTCCTTGTATTTTTCACACCTTTTCCAGCTCTTCGAATTTTTCACACCTTTTCCTGCTCTTCGAATTTTTCACACCTTTTCATGCTCCTCGAATTTTTCACACATTTTCATGCTCCTCGTATTTTTCACACCTTATCATGCCCCTCGTATATTTCACATCTTGTCATGCTCCTCATATTTTTCACACCTTTCCTGCTCTTCGAATTTTTCAAACCTTTTCAAGCTCCTAGTATTTTTCACACCTTTTCATGCTCTTTATATTTTTCACACATTTCATGCTCCTCTTATTTTTCAGAACTTTTCATGCTCCTCCTATATTTCCGACCTTTACATGCTCTTTGTATTTTAAGAACTTTTAACACTCTTCATATTTTTCACACCATTTCACCCTCTTCGTATTTTTAACATCTTTTCACACTCCTCGTATTTTTCACACCTTTTCTGTTCCTTGTATATTTCACACCTTTTCCTGCTCCTCGTGTTTTTCACACCTATTCTGCTCCTTGTGTTTTTCACACCTTTTCATGCTCCTCGTATTTTTCCTACCTTGTCATGCTCCTCGTATTTTTGATGCCTTTTAATGTTCCTCGTGTTTTTCAAGCCTTTTCATGCTCCTCATATTTTTCACACCTTTTCATGCTCCTCGTATTTTTCATGCCTTTTCATGCTCCTTGTATTTTTCTCGCCTTTTCTGCTCCTCGTATTCTTCAAACCTTTTCATGCTCTTCGTATTTTTCAGACCTTTTCGTGCTCTTCATATGTTTCACACCTCTTCTTGCTCTTCATATTTTTCTAAACTTTTTATGCTCCTCCTATTTTTCACACCTTTTCCTGCTCTTAGAATTTTTCACACGTTTTCATGCAGTTCATATTTTTCACACCTTTTCCTGCTCTTCGATTTTTTCACACCTTTTCATGCTCCTCGTATTTTACGCACCTTTTCCTGGTCTTCGAATTTTTCATACTTTTCATGCTCCTCGTATTATTCAGACCTTTTCATGTTCCTCATATTTTTCAGACCTTTTCACACTCCTGTATTTTTCAGACCTTTTCACGCTCTTCATTTTTATCACACCTTTTCATGCAGTTCATATTTTTCACACCTTTTCTGCTCTTTGAATTTTTCACACCTTTTCATGCTCCTCGTATTTTTAAGACCTTTTCATGCTCCTCGTATTTTTCAGACCTTTTCATGCTCCTCGTGTTTTTCAGACCTTTTCACGCTCTTCATATTTTTCACATCTTTTTACGCTCTTCGTATTTTTGACACCGTTTCGCACTCCTCGTATTTTTCACACCTTTTCCTGCTCCTCGAATTTTTCACAACTTTTCATGCTCCTCATATTTTTCAGACATTTTCACGCTCCTCGTATTTTTCAGTCCTTTTCACGCTCTTCATATTTTTCACACCTTTTTACGCTCTTCGTATTTTTGTCACCTTTTCATGCTCCTCGTAACTTTCACACCTTTTCCTGCTCCTCGTACTTTTCACATCTTTTCCTGCCCTTTGTATTTTTCACACTTTTTAATGTTCCTCGTATTTTTCACACCTTTTCCTTCTCTTTGCATTTTTCACACCTTTTCATGATCCTCTTATTTTTCACACGTTTTCATGCTCCTCGTATTTTTACACCTTTTCTTGCCCTTTGTATTTTTCAAACTTTTTCATTTTCCTCGTATTTTTCACAACTTTTCCTGTTCTTTGTATTTTTCACACCTTGTCATGCTCCTCGTATTTTTCACACCTTTCATGCTCTTTCTATTTTTCACACCTTTTCATGCTCCTCGTTTTTTTCATACCTTTTCATGCTCTTCATATTTTTCACACCTTTTCATGCTCCTCGTATTTTTGACACCTTTCATGCTCTTCCTATTTTTCACACCTTTTCATTCTCCTCGTATTTTTCTTGCCTTTTCATGCTCCTCGCATTTTTCAGACCATTTCACAACCTTCATATTTTTCATACCTTTTCATGCTGTTTATATTTTTCACACCTTTTCCTGCTCTTCGAATTTTTCACACCTTTTCATGCTCCTTGTATTTTTCACACATTTTCCAGCTCTTCGAATTTTTTACACCTTTTCATGCTTCTCGTATTTTTCACACCTTTTCCTGCTCTTCGAATTTCTCACACCTTTTCATGCTCCTCGTATTTTTCACACCTTGTCATGCTCCACGTATTTTTCAAACCTTTTCATGCTCCTCATATTTTTCAGACCTTTTCACGCTCCTCGTATTTTTCAGACCTTTTCATGTTCCTCGTATTTTTCAGACCATTTCACGACCTTTATATTTTTCAGACCTTTTCATGCTGATATAGTTTTCACACCTTTTCCTGCTCTTCGAATTTTTGACACCTTTTCATGCTCCTCGTATTCTTCACACGTTTTCTTGCTCTTCGAATTTTTCACGTCTTTTCATGCTCCTCGTATTTTTCACACATTTTCCTACTTTTCGAATTTTTCACACCTTTCCATGCTCCTCGTATTTTTCACACCTTTTCCTGCTCTTCGAATTTTTCACACCTTTTCCTGATCCTCGTATTTTTCACACCTTTTCCTGATCCTCGTATTTTTTACACCTTATCATGCTCCTCGTATTTTTAACACCATTTCATGATGTTTATATTTTTCACACGTTTTCCTGCTCTTTGAATTTTTCACATTTTTTCCTGCTCCTCGTATTTTTCACACCTCTTCCTGCTGCTCGTATTTTTCACACCTTTTCCTGCTCCTCGTATTTTTGACACCTTTTCCTGCTCCTTGTATTTTTCCCACCTTTTCCTGCCCTTTGTATTTTTCACACTTTTTCATGTTCCTCGCATTTTTCACACCTTTCCTGCTCTTCGTATTTTTCACACCTTATCATGCTCCTCGTATTTTTCACACCTTTTCATGCTCCTCATATTTTTCACACCTTGTCATGCTCCTCGGATTTTTCACACCTTGTCATGCTCTTCGTACTTTTCACACCTTTTTCTGCTCTTCGCGTATTTCACACCTTCTCCTGCTCCTCGTGTTTTTCACACCTTTTCCTGCTCTTTGAATTTTTCACACCTTTTCCTCTTCCTCTTATTTTTCACACCTTCTCCTGCTCCTCGTATTTTTCAGACCATATGATGCTCCTCGGATCTTTCACACCTTGTCATGCTCCTCGGATTTTTCACACCTTGACATGCTCCTCGTATTTTTCACACCTTTTCATCCTGTTCATATTTCTCACACCTTTTCACGCTCTTCGTATTTTTGACACCATTTCATGGTCCTCGTATTTTTCACACCTTTGCCTGCTCTTCGTACTTTTCACACCTTATCATGCTCCTCGTATTTTTCAGACCTTTTCATGCTCCTCCTATATTTCCGACCTTTACATGCTCTTTGTATTTTAAGAACTTTTCACACTCTTCATATTTTTCACACCATTTCACCCTCTTCGTATTTTTGACATCTTTTCACACTCCTCGTATTTTTCACACCTTTTCTGTTCCTTGTATTTTTCACACCTTTTCCTGCTCCTCGTGTTTTTCACACCTATTCTGCTCCTTGTGTTTTTCACACCTTTTCATGCTCCTCGTATTTTTCCTACCTTGTCATGCTCCTCGTATTTTTGATGCCTTTTAATGTTCCTCGTGTTTTTCAAGCCTTTTCATGCTCCTCATATTTTTCACACCTTTTCATGCTCCTCGTGTTTTTCATGCCTTTTCATGCTCCTCGTATTTTTCACGCCTTTTCTGCTCCTCGTATTTTTCAAACCTTTTCGTGCTCTTCGTATTTTTCAGACCTTTTCGTGCTCTTCATATGTTTCACACCTCTTCTTGCTCTTCATATTTTTCTAAACTTTTCATGCTCCTCCTATTTTTCACACCTTTTCCTGCTCTTAGAATTTTTCACACGTTTTCATGCAGTTCATATTTTTCACACCTTTTCCTGCTCTTCGATTTTTTCACACCTTTTCATGCTCCTCGTATTTTTCGCACCTTTTCCTGGTCTTCGAATTTTTCATACTTTTCATGCTCCTCGTATTATTCAGACCTTTTCATGTTCCTCATATTTTTCAGACCTTTTCACACTCCTGTATTTTTCAGACCTTTTCACGCTCTTCATGTTTATCACACCTTTTCATGCAGTTCATATTTTTCACACCTTTTCTGCTCTTTGAATTTTTCACACCTTTTCATGCTCCTCGTATTTTTAAGACCTTTTCATGCTCCGCGTATTTTTCAGACCTTTTCATGCTCCTCGTGTTTTTCAGACCTTTTCACGCTCTTCATATTTTTCACATCTTTTTACGCTCTTCGTATTTTTGACACCGTTTCCCACTCCTCGTATTTTTCACACCTTTTCCTGCTCCTCGAATTTTTCACAACTTTTCATGCTCCTCATATTTTTCAGACATTTTCACGCTCCTCATATTTTTCAGTCCTTTTCACGCTCTTCATATTTTTCACACCTTTTCATGCTCCTCGTATTTTTCATGCCTTTTCCTGCTCTTCGATTAATGCACACCTTTTCCTGCTCTTCGTAGTTTTCAAACCTTTTCATGATCCTCGTATTTTTCACACCTTTTCATGATCCTCTTATTTTTCACACGTTTTCATGCTCCTCGTATTTTTCACACCTTTTCTTGCCCTTCGTATTTTTCAAACTTTTTCATTTTCCTCGTATTTTTCACAACTTTTCCTGTTCTTTGTATTTTTCACACCTTGTCATGCTCCTCGTATTTTTCACACCTTTCATGCTCTTCCTATTTTTCACACCTTTTCATGCTCCTCGTTTTTTTTCATACCTTTTCATGCTCTTCATATTTTTCACACCTTTTCATGCTCCTCGTATTTTTGACACCTTTCATGCTCTTCCTATTTTTCACACCTTTTCATTCTCCTCGTATTTTTCATGCCTTTTCATGCTCCTCGCATTTTTCAGACCATTTCCCAACCTTCATATTTTTCATACCTTTTCATGCTGTTTATATTTTTCACACCTTTTCCTGCTCTTCGAATTTTTCACACCTTTTCATGCTCCTTGTATTTTTCACACATTTTCCAGCTCTTCGAATTTTTTACACCTTTTCATGCTTCTCGTATTTTTCACACCTTTTCCTGCTCTTCGAATTTTTCACACCTTTTCCTGCTCTTCGAATTTCTCACACCTTTTCATGCTCCTCGTATTTTTCAAACCTTGTCATGCTCCACGTATTTTTCAAACCTTTTCATGCTCCTCATATTTTTCAGACCTTTTCACGCTCCTCGTATTTTTCAGACCTTTTCATGCTCCTCGTATTTTTCAGACCTTTTCACGACCTTCATATTTTTCAGACCTTTTCATGCTGATATAGTTTTCACACCTTTTCCTGCTCTTCGAATTTTTGACACCTTTTCATGCTCCTCGTATTCTTCACACGTTTTCTTGCTCTTCGAATTTTTCACCTCTTTTCATGCTCCTCGTATTTTTCACACATTTTCCAACTTTTCGAATTTTTCACACCTTTCCATGCTCCTCGTATTTTTCACACCTTTTCCTGCTCTTCGAATTTTTCACACCTTTTTATGTTCCTCGTATTTTTCACACCTTTTCCTGTTCCTCGTATTTTTTACACCTTATCATGCTCCTCGTATATTTCAGACCTTTTCATGCTCCTCGTATTTTTAACACCATTTCATGATGTTCATATTTTTCACACGTTTTCCTGCTCTTTGAATTTTTCACATTTTTTCCTGCTCCTCGTATTTTTCACACCTCTTCCTGCTGCTCGTATTTTTCACACCTTTTCCTGCTCCTCGTATTTTTGCCACCTTTTCCTGCTCCTTGTATTTTTCACACCTTTTCCTGCCCTTTGTATTTTTCACACTTTTTCATGTTCCTCGCATTTTTCACACCTTTCCTGCTCTTCGTATTTTTCACACCTTATCATGCTCCTCGTATTTTTCACACCTTTTCATGCTCCTCATATTTGTCACACCTTGTCATGCTCCTCGGATTTTTCACAGCTTGTCATGCTCTTCGAACATTTCACACCTTTTTTTTTTTTTTTCGTATTTCACACCTTCTCCTGCTCCTCGTGTTTTTCACACCTTTTCCTGCTCTTTGAATTTTTCACACCTTTTCCTCTTCCTCTTATTTTTCACACCTTCTCCTGCTCCTCGTATTTTTCAGACCATTTGATGCTCCTCGGATCTTTCACACCTTGTCATGCTCCTCGGATTTTTCACACCTTGACATGCTCCTCGTATTTTTCACACCTTTTCATCCTGTTCATATTTCTCACACCTTTTCACGCTCTTCATATTTTTGACACCATTTCATGGTCCTCGTATTTTTCACACCCTTGCCTGCTCTTCGTACTTTTCACACCTTATCATGCTCCTCCTATTTTTCAGACCTTTTCATGCTCCTCCTATATTTCCGACCTTTACATGCTCTTTGTATTTTAAGAACTTTTCACACTCTTCATATTTTTCACACCATTTCACCCTCTTCATATTTTTGACATCTTTTCACACTCCTCGTACTTTTCACACCTTTTCTGTTCCTTGTATTTTTCACACCTTTTCCTGCTCCTCGTGTTTTTCACACCTATTCTGCTCCTTGTGTTTTTCACACCTTTTCATGCCCCTCGTATTTTTCCTACCTTGTCATGCTCCTCGTATTTTTGATGCCTTTTAATGTTCCTCGTGTTTTTCAAGCCTTTTCATGCTCCTCATATTTTTCACACCTTTTCATGCTCCTCGTATTTTTCATGCCTTTTCATGCTCCTCGTATTTTTCACGCCTTTTCTGCTCCTCGTATTTTTCAAACCTTTTTGTGCTCTTCGTATTTTTCAGACCTTTTCGTGCTCTTCATATGTTTCACACCTCTTCTTGCTCTTCATATTTTTCTAAACTTTTCATGCTCCTCCTATTTTTCACACCTTTTCCTGCTCTTAGAATTTTTCACACGTTTTCATGCAGTTCATATTTTTCACACCTTTTCCTGCTCTTCGATTTTTTCATACCTTTTCATGCTCCTCGTATTTTTCGCACCTTTTCCTGGTCTTCGAATTTTTCATACTTTTCATGCTCCTCGTATTATTCAGACCTTTTCATGTTCCTCATATTTTTCAGACCTTTTCACACTCCTGTATTTTTCAGACCTTTTCACGCTCTTCATGTTTATCACACCTTTTCATGCAGTTCATATTTTTCACACCTTTTCTGCTCCTCGTATTTTTGACACCTTTTCATGCTCCTCGTATTTTTAAGACCTTTTCATGCTCCTCGTATTTTTCAGACCTTTTCATGTTCCTCGAATTTTTCACACCTTTTCATGCTCCTCGTATTTTTTGCACCTTTTCCTGCTCTTCGTATTTTTCACACCTTTTCATGCTCCTCGTATTATTCAGACCTTTTCATGTTCCTCGTATTTTTCAGACCTTTTCACGCTCCTCGTGTTTTTCAGAGCTTTTCACGCTCTTCATATTTTTCACATCTTTTTATGCTCTTTGTATTTCTGACACCGTTTCGCACTCCTCGTATTTTTCACACCTTTTCCTGCTCCTCGAATTTTTCACAACTTTTCATGCTCCTCATATTTTTCAGACATTTTCACGCTCCTCGTATTTTTCAGTCCTTTTCACGCTCCTCATATTTTTCAGACCTTTTCATGCTCCTCGTATTTTTCACACCATTTCACGGCCTTCATATTTTTCAGACCTTTTCATGCTCTTCATATTTTTCACACCTTTTCATGCTCCTCGTGTTTTTTGCACCTCTTCATGCTCATCCTATTTTTCACACCTTTTCCTGGTCCTTGGATTTTTCACACCTTTTCATTCTCCTCGTATTTTTCTCACCTTTTTCTGCTCCTCGGATTTTTCACACGTTTTTGTGATACTCCTATTTTTCACACCTTTTCGTGTTGCTCATATATTTCAGACCTTTTCGTGCTCATCATATTTTTAAGACTTTTTCATTCTCTTTGTATTTTCACCACCTTTTCACGCCTTCTCCGTATATTTTCAGACCTTTCACGCTCTTCATATTTTTCACACCTTTCTCTTGGCTGTTCATATTATTCAACCTTTTTCATGCTCCTCAATTTTTCAGACCTTTTCGTGCTCCCGTATATTTCACACCTTTTATGCTCCTCGTATTTTTCAGACCTTTCATGCCCTCTATTTTTCACACCTTTTCATTCTCCTCGTATTTTTCACACCTTTTCCTGCTCTTCGATTAATGCACACCTTTTCCTGCTCTTCGTATTTTCAAACCTTTTCATGATCCTCGTATTTTTCACACCTTTTCATGATCCTCTTATTTTTCACACGTTTTCATGCTCCTCGTATTTTTCACACCTTTTCTTGCCCTTTGTATTTTTCAAACTTTTTCATTTTCCTCGTATTTTTCACAACTTTTCCTGTTCTTTGTATTTTTCACACCTTGTCATGCTCCTCGTATTTTTCACACCTTTCATGCTCTTCCTATTTTTCACACCTTTTCATGCTCCTCGTTTTTTTCATACCTTTTCATGCTCTTCATATTTTTCACACCTTTTCATGCTCCTCGTATTTTTGACACCTTTCATGCTCTTCCTATTTTTCACACCTTTTCATTCTCCTCGTATTTTTCATGCCTTTTCATGCTCCTCGCATTTTTCAGACCATTTCACAACCTTCATATTTTTCATACCTTTTCATGCTGTTTATATTTTTCACACCTTTTCCTGCTCTTCGAATTTTTCACACCTTTTCATGCTCCTTGTATTTTTCACACATTTTCCAGCTCTTCGAATTTTTTACACCTTTTCATGCTTCTCGTATTTTTCACACCTTTTCCTGCTCTTCGAATTTTTCACACCTTTTCCTGCTCTTCGAATTTCTCACACCTTTTCATGCTCCTCGTATTTTTCACACCTTGTCATGCTCCACGTATTTTTCAAACCTTTTCATGCTCCTCATATTTTTCAGACCTTTTCACGCTCCTCGTATTTTTCAGACCTTTTCATGCTCCTCGTATTTTTCAGACCATTTCACGACCTTCATATTTTTCAGACCTTTTCATGCTGATATAGTTTTCACACCTTTTCCTGCTCTTCAAATTTTTGACACCTTTTCATGCTCCTCGTATTCTTCACACGTTTTCTTGCTCTTCGAATTTTTCACGTCTTTTCATGCTCCTCGTATTTTTCACACATTTTCCAACTTTTTGAATTTTTCACACCTTTCCATGCTCCTCGTATTTTTCACACCTTTTCCTGCTCTTCGAATTTTTCACACCTTTTTATGTTCCTCGTATTTTTCACACCTTTTCCTGCTCCTCGTATTTTTTACACCTTATCATGCTCCTCGTATATTTCAGACCTTTTCATGCTCCTCGTATTTTTAACACCATTTCATGATGTTCATATTTTTCACACGTTTTCCTGCTCTTTGAATTTTTCACATTTTTTCCTGCTCCTCGTATTTTTCACACCTCTTCCTGCTGCTCGTATTTTTCACACCTTTTCCTGCTCCTCGTATTTTTGACACCTTTTCCTGCTCCCTGTATTTTTCACACCTTTTCCTGCTCCTCATATTTTTCACACCTTTTCCTGCCCTTTGTATTTTTCACACTTTTTCATGTTCCTCGCATTTTTCACACCTTTCCTGCTCTTCGTATTTTTCACACCTTATCATGCTCCTCGTATTTTTCACACCTTGTCATGCTCCTCGGATTTTTCACAGCTTGTCATGCTCTTCGAACATTTCACACCTTTTTCTGCTCTTCGCGTATTTCACACCTTCTCCTGCTCCTCGTGTTTTTCACACCTTTTCCTGCTCTTTGAATTTTTCACATTTTTTCCTGCTCCTCGTATTTTTCACACCTCTTCCTGCTGCTCGTATTTTTCACACCTTTTCCTGCTCCTCGTATTTTTGACACCTTTTCCTGCTCCTTGTATTTTTCACACCTTTTCCTGCCCTTTGTATTTTTCACACTTTTTCATGTTCCTCGCATTTTTCACACCTTTCCTGCTCTTCGTATTTTTCACACCTTATCATGCTCCTCGTATTTTTCACACCTTTTCATGCTCCTCATATTTTTCACACCTTGTCATGCTCCTCGGATTTTTCACAGCTTGTCATGCTCTTCGAACATTTCACACCTTTTTCTGCTCTTCGCGTATTTCACACCTTCTCCTGCTCCTCGTGTTTTTCACACCTTTTCCTGCTCCTTGAATTTTTCACACCTTTTCCTCTTCCTCTTATTTTTCACACCTTCTCCTGCTCCTCGTATTTTTCAGACCATATGATGCTCCTCGGATCTTTCACACCTTGTCATGCTCCTCGGATTTTTCACACCTTGACATGCTCCTCGTATTTTTCACACCTTTTCATCTTGTTCATATTTCTCACACCTTTTCACGCTCTTCATATTTTTGACACCATTTCATGGTCCTCGTATTTTTCACACCTTTGCCTGCTCTTCGAACTTTTCACACCTTATCATGCTCCTCGTATTTTTCAGACCTTTTCATGCTCCTCCTATATTTCCGACCTTTACATGCTCTTTGTATTTTAAGAACTTTTCACACTCTTCATATTTTTCCCACCATTTCACCCTCTTCGTATTTTTGACATCTTTTCACACTCCTCGTATTTTTCACACCTTTTCTGTTCCTTGTATTTTTCACACCTTTTCCTGCTCCTCGTGTTTTTCACACCTATTCTGCTCCTTGTGTTTTTCACACCTTTTCATGCTCCTCGTATTTTTCCTACCTTGTCATGCTCCTCGTATTTTTGATGCCTTTTTATGTTCCTCGTGTTTTTCAAGCCTTTTCATGCTCCTCATATTTTTCACACCTTTTCATGCTCCTCGTATTTTTCATGCCTTTTCATGCTCCTCGTATTTTTCACGCCTTTTCTGCTCCTCGTATTTTTCAAACCTTTTCGTGCTCTTCGTATTTTTCAGACCTTTTCGTGCTCTTCATATGTTTCACACCTCTTCTTGCTCTTCATATTTTTCTAAACTTTTCATGCTCCCCCTATTTTTCACACCTTTTCCTGCTCTTAGAATTTTTCACACGTTTTCATGCAGTTCATATTTTTCACACCTTTTCCTGCTCTTTGATTTTTTCACACCTTTTCATGCTCCTCGTATTTTTCGCACCTTTTCCTGGTCTTCGAATTTTTCACACTTTTCATGCTCCTCGTATTATTCAGACCTTTTCATGTTCCTCATATTTTTCAGACCTTTTCACACTCCTGTATTTTGCAGACCTTTTCACGCTCTTCATGTTTATCACACCTTTTCATGCAGTTCATATTTTTCACACCTTTTCTGCTCTTTGAATTTTTCACACCTTTTCATGCTCCTCGTATTTTTCACACCTTTTCCTGCTCTTCGATTAATGCACACCTTTTCCTGCTCTTCGTATTTTTCACACCTTTTCATGATCCTCGTATTTTTCACACCTTTTCATGATCCTCTTATTTTTCACACGTTTTCATGCTCCTCGTATTTTTCACACCTTTTCTTGCCCTTTGTATTTTTCAAACTTTTTCATTTTCCTCGTATTTTTCACCACTTTTCCTGTTCTTTGTATTTTTCACACCTTGTCATGCTCCTCGTATTTTTCACACCTTTCATGCTCTTCCTATTTTTCACACCTTTTCATGCTCCTCGTTTTTTTCATACCTTTTCATGCTCTTCATATTTTTCACACCTTTTCATGCTCCTCGTATTTTTGACACCTTTCATGCTCTTCCTATTTTTCACACCTTTTCATTCTCCTCGTTTTTTTCATGCCTTTTCATGCTCCTCGCATTTTTCAGACCATTTCACAACCTTCATATTTTTCATACCTTTTCATGCTGTTTATATTTTTCACACCTTTTCCTGCTCTTCGAATTTTTCACACCTTTTCATGCTCCTTGTATTTTTCACACCTTTTCCAGCTCTTCGAATTTTTTACACCTTTTCATGCTTCTCGTATTTTTCACACCTTTTCCTGCTCTTCGAATTTTTCACACCTTTTCCTGCTCTTCGAATTTCTCACACCTTTTCATGCTCCTCGTATTTTTCACACCTTGTCATGCTCCACGTATTTTTCAAACCTTTTCATGCTCCTCATATTTTTCAGACCTTTTCACGCTCCTCGTATTTTTCAGACCTTTTCATGTTCCTCGTATTTTTCAGACCATTTCACGACCTTTATATTTTTCAGACCTTTTCATGCTGATATAGTTTTCACACCTTTTCCTGCTCTTCGAATTTTTGACACCTTTTCATGCTCCTCGTATTCTTCACACGTTTTCTTGCTCTTCGAATTTTTCACGTCTTTTCATGCTCCTCGTATTTTTCACACATTTTCCAACTTTTCGAATTTTTCACACCTTTCCATGCTCCTCGTATTTTTCACACCTTTTCCTGCTCTTCGAATTTTTCACACCTTTTTATGTTCCTCGTATTTTTCACACCTTTTCCTGATCCTCGTATTTTTTACACCTTATCATGCTCCTCGTATTTTTAACACCATTTCATGATGTTCATATTTTTCACACGTTTTCCTGCTCTTTGAATTTTTCACATTTTTTCCTGCTCCTCGTATTTTTCACACCTCTTCCTGCTGCTCGTATTTTTCACACCTTTTCCTGCTCCTGGTATTTTTGACACCTTTTCCTGCTCCTTGTATTTTTCACACCTTTTCCTGCCCTTTGTTTTTTCACACCTTTTCATGCTCCTCGTATTTTTCACACCTTGTCATGCTCCTCGGATTTTTCACAGCTTGTCATGCTCTTCGAACATTTCACACCTTTTTCTGCTCTTCGCGTATTTCACACCTTCTCCTGCCCCTCGTGTTTTTCACACCTTTTCCTGCTCTTTGAATTTTTCACACCTTTTCCTCTTCCTCTTATTTTTCACACCTTCTCCTGCTCCTCGTATTTTTCAGACCATATGATGCTCCTCGGATCTTTCACACCTTGTCATGCTCCTCGGATTTTTCAATGGACAGAGGAGCCTGGTAGGCTACAGTCCACCGGGTCACAAAGAGTCGGACACGACTGAGTGACTTCACTTCACTTAATTTCCCCAGACTGCTAGCTCGCAACCGTGGTGTTGCCACTTCCTCCTCTTCCCACTTCTTGGAAGTTTCGTGGGCTGATAGCCAGAATCTTCCTAGTTAGATCACTTTGTTAATTAATAGAAATTGATCAGAGGTCAGGGAAGAATTTCTGGCAAGAAGGTCATGGAGGGGAGTGTTCAGGGCTTCCTCCTTCCCCATCTTGATCTTGTCTTGGATGATCACTGACCTTGTCACTGTACTGAGTTTCCTCAGGGTTCTCCACACCATCTTATGGAAACCTGAAAGAACTTTTCAGCCAGCCCAGTTACCGCTTCCGGTGCCAGTTCAGGTGGCAAACTTAACTGATAAACGTCGTCTGTGTCCTGACCCTTCCACCGCCCTGCCCTTCCCTCATCTCTCTCCTTCTCCTCAGCTTCCTGAGTCCCAGAGACACAACAATATTGAAATTAGGCCAGTTCATCACTCTGCAAGTTTGCTTCGGTCCCATTTGTTTATTTTTCCTTCAAAATTTCCATGCCAATGCATTTTGAAGAAGGATTCTGTGTAATTCCACAGGTTGTTTGCCCCGCCTTTATTTATTTATTTATTTTTGTATAATTGTACAACTTTTGAAAATTACATAAGTTATAATGATCCAGTATTATTGTCACTCAAAACAAACAAACAAACAAAAAAACCAACTTTCTCTTCCTCCCAGCAACCATCCAGGGAAATTAAAGTTCCTGAAAGAAGGCCAATTCAAGATGGCTTCTACTCTGGTAGAAACAGAAAACAAAAAGATGAGAAAAAGTAAGAAAGAAGTGGGTCCTCATCAAACTTATATACTTTTGCACAGCAAAGGAAACCATAAACAAAACAAAAAAGGCAAACTACAGACTGGGAGAAAAGATTTGCAAATGATGCAGCTGACAAGGGCTTAATTTCCAAAATATATGAAAAGTTCTTACAACTCAATAATAAAAACAGGGAACCCAATCAAAGAATGGGCAGAGATCTAAATAGACATTTCTCCAAAGAATTCACACACATGGCCAATAGGCATGTGAAAAGGTGCTCAATATCAATATTTATTATTTTTTTATTTTTTTCAATATTTATTATTTTTAATTAATTAATTAAAAACTTTTTTTTTAAATCTAGGGTGATCCTAGAGGCAAACAGATGAGCAGTGAGCCCTATTAAAAACTGCATGGTTGAAGGGAAAAATTATTAAAAAAAAAAAAAAAACAGAGACAAACACAAGGCTGGATGTTCAGGAAGCTGAATGCAGACATCCCAACAAAATGTCCAGATCCTATGTGCAGCTTCCAGCACTGAGTCAGGTCTTACATTCAGAATCCATTACTAGAGACAGAGATGCCAAGCATCAGCAAGGAGGGCCCTCTTATCACCACAGCGAGTACACAAGTCCTTCTGGCCTTTGGAAGCCACATGGTCAGTGACTGGGGAAAGTGTACACTTGGCAAAGAAGCCACCCCCACATTCATAAGGACCTAGCGTGGGACTGACATCGTGTCCAGCAATCTGAAACATCACCACGGCCGAATGTTATCACTGTGGTGCCTCAGATCTGTGGTCAGGAATACATGTCTGTCCCACGTGCTGCCCACAGGAGTGTCACCCATTCACTGATCCTCAGAGTGCTCATTTCACATCCGTTGCATTTGCAATATGAATGGAAAATCCTCACAGTTAATAAATTACCGTGCGGTGAGGGCTACTGTAGAAGGATTTCCAAGTTCACATTTCTGACACTGACTTTCATCACCCAATAGTACCTGTAAACAATATCACATCCAGGAGAAAATGACAGAGAGGAGTACCAACCTACAACCTCTCCAGGGCTGCAGGAGTGTCATTCCTATCCTATCTCCATTTAATTCCTAGTGCAGCCATTGATTTCTATAATTGTACATATGACATAATTCAGGCTCTGCAGACCATAGTTTTCTGTTACAACTGCTGTCCTAGCACAAAAGCAGTCACAGACAATTGGTGAACGATGACCTGCTTCTCAGGCAGATGACCCAGCAGAACCTGTGACGTCAGAGGTGTCTCTGGTCGGAAAGGTGCTATGTGCCATCTATGGCATTTTACTTGGAGGGTCACAACACAGACCCTTTATGTCCTGAAGCAAGGCCAAGCAATGTGCAGTGGGGAATACTACACCATATAAATGTGACTCCTGCTATGGTCCTGGGGCTGGTAGAAATGAGGCCTCTGGTCCTGGAATGTGAAAGTTGTCCATCATGATCTGGGCTCATCAACCCCTAAACATTAATTCAGATGGACCAGCCATCATAGGATAGAATTGATCATGTGGTTTGGCATAAGCAGGGCCACAGGGAACAAATAAGATGTACCTGCAGGTAGCCTAGGCCTGACATCAGAATAGTTGTAGGACCACTGTTCTCCAGGGCCTGCCCCCGTGGCTCGGCAGTAAGGAATTCGCCTGCAATGTAGAAGCTGGAGTAGATGTGGGATCTATGCCTGGGTGAGAGAAGATCCCATGGAGGAGGGCATGGCAACCCATTCCAGTGTTCTTGCCTGGAGAATCTCTTGGACAGAGGACCCTGGTGGGCTATAGTCCATAGGGTTGCAAAGAGTTGGACATGACTGAAGCGATTTAGCATGCACACACTATTCTCTGCTTATGCCTGAGATTTCATGCAGTGTCCCCTATATCTCCATGGACCAAGGAAGCCACTCTAGAGCAGAGGGGGTCAGGGGACATTAGCCCATATCTGCTGGACCCACACTCCTTTCACATTCATGCCAACCAGAACCTACAAGACAGGACAGAGTAAGTTTCTGGTTCATAAACAGGAAGCTAAGGCACCCCTTGGATGAATCCCTAGGGCATGAATCATCTATCACTGTGGTGTGACCCAGGGCAGCCACTCGGTTCTTTTGGTTTTTTCAGGTCATCTTTGCCTGCTCTTCTAGCACAAATGTGAAGATGTATTAACCACACAGACACCAAATGGCTTGTGGAGACTGACAGATTTACTCTCTGTCTTTTGAAGAAAAGGTTCTCCAACTCCTGTCCTTTTTTTTCTTTCCAACTCCTGTCTTAAATAATGGCTATTATAGACCACTGTGTCCATGGTCTTAGGGAAGATGACTGTGGGACCGAAGGGTAGAAGTGGGGGTGCCCTGTGTCTCACACTTTGGGAAACTCTTTTTCCTAGCTCTCCTGCTTTATGTCCTGGGGGCCAGGCTGGGAGGCTTCTGCTGGAGTGAATTCTCAGGCAAGAGGATAGGGTGGCAGTTGACAGAGGGCAGGTTTAGGGTCCCTTCACAGATGGGAAGTTGTTGGAGGCCCTGAGGTTCTTGGGATGGGGAGGGATATGGAAAAAATAGTGTTGTAACCAAGCAGGACTCTAAGGAGGCTTCCTAGGACAGACTCCACCCATCTCCCCGCCCCTCCCTCCCGCACTGCCCGCCCACTCCCCACCCAGGTTGAGGACTCCACCTAGACCCTTGCCCATCTCCCGCTCCCACCCTCCGCCCAACGCAACTGCTCAGACTGCACCCCGCCTTCCCCTGCACCCCGTGGGTTCGGTCCCTCGGGAGTGGCCGCCACCTGTCCTGCACGGACTCCAACGGATCCGAATTCCCGAGGGGCGGCCCGGGGATTGCAGCAGCACTTCTTGCGGCCGCCCTGGCTCCCACTTCTCCCTGCTTCCCCTCCCTTCCTGCTGGGATTTCTTTTTCACCCAGATCGTGTCTTTTACATACAGGGATTGGGAGGGCCGGGGACGGCAACCAGCCCGAGAGTGGGGGCGGAGGAGCAGGAGCGCAGCGGGAAAGGAGCGCGCGGAGTCTGAAAGCAGGAGGCGGCCGGCGCGGGTTCCCGAACCCGGCGGACACCCGCATCCCTCTCGGGGTCTTAAGGCCCCGTGTCCGCTCCCCGCAGGTTAATCCCCGAACTCACCGCCTCGCGCTGGGCAGAACCAGAAAGACCCGAGTAGAAGCAGGGCCGCCAAACTAAGACGCGCTACGGAGTCAGTGGTCGTGGCCATCAACACGTGGAAAGTGGTTTGATCTGACTTCGCTGGGGGAGCGGAGCTATTTATATGAGAGGCCGCCCCGCCCTTCCGTCCATTCCCGCCTCTTCCACCCCGGGTCACTCCCGCCCCCTTCCTCCTCAGGTGACGCCCAGACAGTCCCGGGAACCCGGGGCCTCCCTCTCTGGCAGCGGAAGCCTCGCGTGGCCCCACCCAGCCGCCCCCTCCTGACTGACTCCTGTCTCCTCCTGTCCCTCAAAGTTTCTTTTCTCCTCCGAATCCTTCTGGCCCCTCAACCTTCCTCCCATTCCCGCCTGCAGTCTTCCTGCGATGGTGTCCCTCAGTCGTGTCCGACTCTTGCGACCACGTGGACTGTAGCCCGCCGGGCTCTTCTGACCGTGGAGATTCTCCAGGCAAGAGTCCTTCAGTGGGTCGTCATGGCCTTCTTCTTTGGATTTTCCTGACCCTGGAATCGAAGCCCGATCTTTTACGTTGCAGGCAGAGGTTTTACTGACTAAGGTAGGAGGGAAGCCCTGCTTTTCTTAAAAGACTCAAGATTTCCACGCCACCCACCACCCCACAACTACCCACACCAAAGAACTCTGCGGATCTCCTGAAAGGGCCTGGAGACAGCCCTTAACTGCAGTGTCATCAGCAATATGTTTTCGAGTAGTTTCTGCCCCAGAGTAGTCCTAGACCTTTTGTGGGCCAAAGTAACTGCTCAAAGAAAGGGTTGGAGGACTGAGGCCAGAACATGAATTTCCAGGTTCCCCGTGGAGACCGGGATCCAGCGCTGCCACCGGGCGCCACCTGGCGGTCTCTTCCGGTTGCTTGTTCTACACTGGTAGCCTGTGTGATCCATTTTCTTCCCCCTCATAATTTACTTTTATGCAGCATCCAGCCAGCATCAAACATCTCACTTTCACATCTCAGGGCTATCCCCTGGTGAAAAGTGAAATGATCCAACACTCTTTGGGACTGACAAGACCTACTAATTCTTGGGAAGTGGTCTATCAATGACATAGTGGTCTATCAATGACATTGAGAGGTCAACGTCTGTGACAGAGGGATCCATCTCTCTGTTATCACGGGGCTTCTGGCCTTTGCTAGCTTCAGGGATGACTGAGTCCTGACCTCAGAGGGTCGCGCTGACACCTCAGCACGGGCAGTGCTCCATTTCATGTCTTGTCACTGAGTGACGCTGGGTTCCCAATTCATAGATTTGCAAATGGATGCGAGCAGAATATGATGGGAGTAGCAAGAGCAATCAGGTGGAGTTTCATGTTCTTGGAAGTATGCTCGTTTTTGACACCCATTAAAATCACCTCCCGGTTGGTTCCACTCCCATCTGGAGTCTACTTTCTCTCTGGGGGTGGCCAGGCCTGTCCAGAGAGGCCTGTCTTCCCCCACCTGGCTGTCCTGACCAGGACTCTAACGCTGTCCTTCTGTCTTTCTCCTGCTCTCCCAGTCACTTGTCTTTTCACCAGACTCCTCCACTGGGGCTACGTGCTCCCCGTGTTGCCTCTTCCCAGAGATTATACCCAAGCCCCTGCTCCCCACGCCTATGCATGAGAGTCTTCCCCTGACACATCGATCACCTGAACCCACCAAGCTGGTGCCCCACCCAAGCCTGTGTCCTGTCCTCCTCCAAGCCCCCATGTGTCTCTTGTCCCCAAATTGATACGCACCAGGCTCTTGGCCTCCTTCATCAATAGACATCAATCAGAGGAAAGACAATAGCAATAAATCAAATTTCTTAATCAAAAGAAATTGAGGCAAGGCTTTATTGGGGCTCCTGCTGCAGCAGAGGGGAGTGAGAACAAATGACAGGTTCCTTGCTTGCTCACTCCCCGAGGTAGTGGGGTGAGCTTGTTCCTTCTATGGGGTGAGGGGAGGGGTGTGCCCAGGGGTCAGTCAGTGGGGTGGCTTAGGTGACTGGCTGATCCCTTAAGTGTTGTGTGTGAGGCTGCACCATGACAGGCAGCCTAGATTAGGAGTAGGCCTGGTTTTCCAGGGTAACTTGATTATCAGGCCACCTGGAGCCAGCCAATCGACATGCGCCTAGCAAGAAAAAGGGAACCTATCAGGGGAAAGCTGAAAAGCCCGTGAACGCCCAAGTTTGAAAAAAGCCCGCGAAGGTTTGAGCCAATAAGATTACTTTGCAAACATGCAACCAATCCGCTTAAGCCAGCTACCAAGTTCTTATGCACACCCTATATATTTGGGTAACAGCTTGGGCTCAGCGCTCTCTGACCCCGCACCACTGCGTTGGACGAGGCAGGAGCCCTGACTCGAGTCAGCAATAAACTTCCCTTTTTTTGTGAGTTGCATTGTCTTGGAAGCCTTCTCTTCCTGCTCGGGGATTTGGACATCGGGCATAACATTTGGGGGCTCGTCCGGGATCCCTTGACCGGGGAAAGAGAACACTTCCAGGACAGAGGGGAAGGATAAATAATAGCACCGGTGCTCAGGCAGGACAGGAAAGTCCAGTGTAAATCTGAGGCCCTGCTGAGAAGCAGGAAGGTATCTGGCGCAGGAGAAAGCTTTCTATAAAGGGGGAACAGATTGGACGTTCCAGCCGGCGCAAGACCGAGGCCAGCGAGCGCGCTGGAAGGCAGCCGGCTCTGCGGGAAGGAGAGTTCCTCTCCTGATCCTGAGTCTGGTGAGCAGTGGACGCCATGCGGTAAGGTAAACCTTGTACCAGGGGGCAAGAAAATTCAGGGGGCCCAAAAACCCAGCGCTGTGTTGTCGGCCGACGTTTGTCTGTCCGTGTGTTTGTCTTCAGCTCTCCGTGTTTGTGTGTGTGCCGGCATTGTCTCTTGTCTCCCTTTTCTGGAAGCCCAGGGAAAAGTCCTGTAATGCCTGGGTGTCTGTAGGTGGCAGGAGACGTCTGTAAGTCCACCTCTTTTGCCCCCCTCTCCCGCCTCCTCCTCCTTCTTCTTTCAACCTGGCTTCCTTTCCTCCTTTTGAAATCTTTGAAGATATCTGAAGTTTTGTGTCTCTATAGAAGGTTTTCTGAGAGACTGTATTCTTGTATTCAAGGGAGTGTCTGATGAGGACTGCCAGGTTTATATGTGTTTTAACTCTGTTCTGTGTTGTGATTTGTGACGGCTATTTTGCTTTGTCTGGCCACCATTTAGACCTGCCACCATTTTGTTAGAACTTGATTTTCTTTCCCTGTGCCTTGAGACCAGGGCTTTCAGGAATACCCATCTAGACCATCTTTAACCCCTGAGACTGCGGGGAAAAAAAAAAAAAAAGAAAGAAAAAGAAAAAAAAGAAGCCTTTAAAAATGTTGTTTATTTAAATTTTATATTGTAATATCTAATTCATGACCAAACTTAGAAAATGAAGCCAGATCTTGCATTGTGTCTGTCTAAATATGTTTTGGTATGTCTTTGTCCCTGGAAAATATTTTTTAGGTTAATTTGTAAATGAGCTCTATTTAATTGGCTTAAAAAAAGGGGGTGAGCACTTACAAATCAAATAATTCTAAATTAAACAATAAATTCCAGGTTTAGGTGAACTGGGAAATATTCAGTATTAAATACCTGATATTAATGTTTGTTTGTTGACCTATCTAATATAGACATGTCTTAGAGTAATTAACATCAAGTGAAATATTTTCATTGTACCTAGGTTTAATATAAGTTAAATATTATACCTGTTACGGGTTTGTCAACAAGGAAATTACCTCGAGTGAAAAAAAAACTTCTAAAAAATGTAGATGAGGTATGAGTTTGTATATAAACTCTATTAAAGATAATTGTTCTTTAAAAATATCTGTTTAAAATAGTCTCTCCAGATTGGTGTAACTTGAATTTCTAAGGGTTGTGCTAAACTAAGTATTAAAAGTTTATTAAATAATTAGGTCATTTCCAAATGAAATAAGATTTTGAAACATTTACTACTAAACACTGATTTCCTTTTACAAAAAAACTAAAGAGATTTGGGACTATAAATAAATAATGTTTGATGCCATCCTAAAATGTTTTAAGAAAGCAAGGGTTTTAGAAATTATCACTGGTATTTATGCTCATCAATCTATAAAATGCTAATATAAAAGTTAGCTCTTGGTTGCTAAAGGAAAGCAAGAAGTGTGCTTTCAGTAAAAAAAGTGTAAAAAAAATACTAAAAAGAGTTATGCATGATCAGGATTTTCTAAAATTAGATTACAATTAGTTAGATAAATAGATTTTGTTAAGAATGACACGGTCATAAGAAAACTGGCTAGAGCCAATTAGGTCCAAGATGGCAGAACTGACTTTCACTAGACCTTGAGCCTTGGTATTTGCACCCATTGTGACATATCAACAAGCTAAATGATACACCCATCAACATTGACTAAATCTGACCAAATGTTCTAAAGCTTTTAATTGATCTTTTCAATAAAACTTCCTAAATCGAATTCTTTTGAAGTTCCTTTGACATCTAGCTAACTTTGGGGTGTTTCAGAGGGCCCCTGAAACATCCCAAAGAGAGATATTAAACTGTTTATTTGGTTGGTTAAATTACATGAAAAAGATTATCAAATGAGTAGTAAATCTGCTCATGTTATAATGTATAAAAAATTACTAATACAGATATCCTAGAAATTATATGGAGTTCTTAACATTTTGATATGTCTTGGTATTCTAATGAAAAACCTGATGACTTCACAAAAGTTAACAAAGGATTGAATGAACCAGTGAATGTGCTTATAACTTTTATGGTTTCTATCTGAGAAATTACAGGTTTAAATCGTGTGTTTTCCAGGAGTAGGAAAAACTACACTACACCAAGATGAAAAGACAACAACATCAGAGGTAGACAGCTTGCCCAAGATGCTGGATCTGCTTCGTATGATCATTTATAATGTTTTCTTGACTTCTTAGACCTTTGCATATAAAACAAATGCTTTTCTATCATTGGCCTGATTCTATGCCAGTTTTAAAAATCAATCCAATTGTTGGGTTTGTGGCCAATTACCTGTATCTAGTTCTGGGTTACCTTGGTAAATTTCTCTACTATAAGACTCTAACTGGTTGGCCCTGAGGAAATTTACTTAAAAAAAAATTATAGTCATATTCAGGTCACTGTGATACTACCAGACGGGATCCCCTCACTGGGCCAATTAAAAATGCCTACTCTGACTCTGGCCATAAATTTGAGCCTTTTTCTATTCCTCAAGCTCAATCAGAGCAAAAAGAGAAGTTTTAGCAAAAGAAAAAGAAATCTCCCACAATTATGAGATAGATTTATATAGATAACACCAGGCTATGGTAATTTAAGTTTAAAGTCTCCTCTGTGTTAAAAACAATTAAATCATACTAAAGGTAATCAGTCTAGTAACACTAGAAAACTGGGCTATGTGCCTTATAGATGGTGGTGCCAATGTATAATTTCCCTGAAAGATAAAGATTCGTACAGAGTAGACTAAGTCAGACGACCTGGGATATACTGGGCTACATCTAATGGAAGCTCTTAAGTCTTACTTGTGACTTTACTAGTACTGCTGGCTATGTTCTTTGTATTTCACCTGTTTTACAAAATTGCTATTTCTTACAGTGCCAAATGTGTGACTGAGGCCTCTGATAAAATAATATATAGTTCCCTATGAGATCGATGATGATGGCAGTGTAACTCTAGATATGAGAAAAAGCAACAAGAGGGAATGTTTTCCTGGACCAAGAGGCTAGTAAGACAGGTGGTCCAGAGAATTTTGGACACTGTTTTATGGCCTAGTCCAGTAACAGCACATTGAGTGGCCTGTCAACAAATTCTTTGCCAAACCTGAGAATGGACATTCTCAGCACTGTGGGATAAAATGGTCATGAAATGCCCCCCTCAAAATCATGGTCAAGTTTATGAGCAAAAAGGGGTTCTGCCAACTGAAGATTGACACTTGCCATCTACATCTACAGAGATTAAATCATGGCCACTGCAACTGCTGACTTTCAACGGCCCTGAAAGGAGTTCAGGGTGAAGATCAAGAATGAGGCGTTCCGTGCTCTGGGAAAAACTGGCAGAACAGGCCTTCAGATAGTTAGATCTTTTCAGGAGATTTTATGAGTGCCAATTCTTGCATCTTCTCATACCTAGAAAAACACTGACATCATTAATGGTGCCATCTGCTTTTGGCTATTAAAGAAAAATTTTACAATTAAAAGTCAAAATAGAGTACTCAGCTATGGTTCAGACATCCTGGGAAATAAGCAGGTGTTACTATGGGTGTAATTTCAGATTAGACATTGTATTGCTAAACACTTGAGTTTTCTGAGTCGTGTCAGGCTTAGATGCCACCATTCTCAAAACAATGTCTGCTGGAAGCTAGTAACTTCTACCTTACTTTTTATAAAACTAGGCAACTGGCCACCTGGCTACAAGTCTCCCTGAAGTGCCAGGTCCTGACTGGGTTTCAGGCCTATTCTTCTAAAAGAAAGAGATTTATTTTGTCTATTAAAACTCCAGTTATCCTTCCTTTAGCTACTACTAACTGGGTATGTTACAACAAAATGGCAGACCAAGAGATTGAGATTTTAATCATACAAGGCTCAAATCTAGGACTTGGAACTCAGGAATACTTCCAATTCAGTGTCTCTTCTCCAAGCTGAGGCAGGCCTATGCCCCATTTTGACAAGAAATTATCACAGTCATAGTTGCCCTCTTCCCTAAATTAAAACTGAGCAAGACTCTGTGGGGTGGTGACTCTGGAGTACAGATCTGCTGTACTGTAGGATATAGGCTTTATTCAGCCTCCTTGAACTTCCCTGATTCCAAAGGGTAGATTCAAACAATTGCTAATCAGGAAAGGGAAAAAAATACAGAAACAGAGGAAAACAATCAAATGGTGGTACAGCCTTGAGACGGTCCTGGTTCCTACTCAAAGAAATATGCATAACAATGTCTTTTGAGTTCTTCTACAGAACTGGAGCCCCCACCCAGGTGAAAGATGGTAACTTCAGACTAAACACAAGATTCCTAGAACACAGCTCTGTTGCTTGACCACCAGCCAATCACCCCAAATGTTGCCTCCTGTTTCTGGGGACCAGTGATGACCATCCTGTTAGGTCTCCTGTTTGGCCCCTGTCTATTTTATCTCTGAGAGGCGCCAAAAGTTTCAAACTAAGTTGCTGTTATTACAAGAGTAAAAGCTGGTTTCAGATATAAAACACCCCAACTTAGGTCAGGTAGAGACAGACTTCTGCTCTGCTAGGCAGGCCTACGCCCAGGCACAGCAGGAAGAAGTTACAGAAGAAAGAGACCTCTGCCCCAATTCCCAAAAAGCATCTTGAGTATGAAGTCTCTCAAGGGGGAGTTGTTAGGGAAAACACACTGCCTGTCCATCCACCTAATGTTACTCAGATCTCAATATTTGACTGCCCCCACAGATGATATAGAAGACCCATGATTGGGCCTTCCACAGAAACAACAAGACGGGGGGAATGTGAGGCTGCGCCATGACAGGCAGCCTAGATTAGGAGTAGGCCTGGTTTTCCAGGGTAACATGATTATCAGGCCACCTGGAGCCAGCCAATCGACATGCGCCTAGCAAGAAAAAGGGAACCTATCAGGGGAAAGCTGAAAAGCCCGTGAACGCCCAAGTTTGAAAAAAGCCCGCGAAGGTTTGAGCCAATAAGATTACTTTGCAAACATGTAACCAATCCGCTTAAGCCAGCTACCAAGTTCTTATGCACACCCTATATATTTGGGTAACAGCTTGGGCTCAGTGCTCTCTGACCCCGCATCACTGCGTTGGACGCGGCAGGAGCCCTGACTCGAGTCAGCAATAAACTTCCCTTTTTTTGTGAGTTGCATTGTCTTGGAAGCCTTCTCTCTTCCCGCTCGGGGATTTGGACATCGGACATAATATTGTGCACTGGGGGCACGTGAGGTATGTTGCTTTTGCTCTGGGCTCTTCAAAAGTGGCTGTTGGGTTTTTCAACTCTTTGTATCTTTTTTCCAGAATTTGATTCAACTACTCCAACTAAAAAGCAATCTATTTATTTAAACCTTTTTATTTTGTATTGGGTATAGAAAACAGTGTTGGGATAGTTTCAGGTGAATAGCTAAGGGACTCACCCGTACACATACATGTATCCATTCTCCCTACACTCCCATCCTGACAGGGCACTCACATAACATTGAGCAGAGTTGTGGGTTCCTTCCTTGGGCTGGGAAGATCCCCTGGAGAAGGAAAGAGCAACCCTCTCCAGTATTCTTGGCTGGAAAATTCCATGGACAGAGGAGCTGGTAGGCTACAGTCCATGAGGACAGAAAGAGTTGGACACACACAGAAAGGTACACACACAGACACACCATGTCTTAGGCCCTTGACGGCTCTCCATTTTAAATAGAGCAGGGTGTACATGAACTTTCCATACTCCCTAACAATCTCTTTCCCCCATCCTACCCCCAGCAACTAGAAGTTTGTTCTCTAACTAAGTCTGTGAGTCTCTTTCTGAGAACGCAAAACATCCTTATTGCTGATATGAAGAAAGTATTATGAGTTTGGATAGAAGATCCAACCAGCCACAACATTTTCTGGACCCAAAGCCTAATCAAGATCAAAGCTCCAACTCTCTTCATTTCTATGAAGACTGAAAGAGGTGAAAAAGCTGCAGAAGAAAAATTTGAAGCCATCAGGGGGTGGTTTATGAAGTTTAAGGGAAGAAGCCATCTCCATAACATAAAGTGCCAAGTGTAGTTACTAGACCTGCTGTAGAAGCTGCTGCAAGTTTTCCAAAAGATTTAGCAAAGATAATTTATGAAGATGGCTCCACTGAATCAGAGATTTTCAGTGTAGACAAAATATCCATCTATTGGAAGAAGATGCCCGCCAGGACTTTGATACCTGGGGAGGAGTAGTCAATGCCTGGCTTCAAAGATTCCAAGAACAGGCTGATTCTCTTGATAAGGACTAATGCAGCAGATTACTGGAAGTCAATGGTCACTTGCCACTTGGAAAATTCTATACAGAGTGAAGTAAGTCAGAAAGAAAAACAGCAATACAGTATACTAACGCATATATATGGAATTTGGAAAGATGGTAACGATAACCCTGTATGTGAGACAGCAAGAGAGACACAGATGCATTGAACAGTCTTTTGGACTCTGTGGGAGAGGGCGAGGGTGGGATGATATGGGAGAATGGCATTGAAACATGCAAATTATCTTATGTGAGGTGAATCGCCAGTCCAGGTTCAATGCATGATACAGGATGCTCGGGGCTGGTGCACTGGGATGACCCAGAGGGATGAGATGGGGAGGGAGTTGGGAGGGGGCTTCAGGATGGGGAACACAAGTACACCCATGGTGGATTCAAGTCAATGTATGGCAAAACCAATACAATGTTGTAAAATAAAATAAATAAATAATTTAAATATAAAAAATATGAAAAGAAAATCATATGGGACTAAAAAAAAAAAAAAGGAAAATTCTAAAGCCCTTTAGAATTAGGCTGAAGCTCTTCTGCCTGTGCTCTGTAAATGAAACAATGAAGCCTGGATGACAGCATACCTGTTTACAACATTGGTGGCCAAGTGTTTTAAGTCCAATGCTGAGACTAACTGCTCAGAAAGAAAGAGTCCTTTCAAAATATTACTGCTGATTGACAAAGCATTCAAGAATGTGATGGAGAAGTACAATGAGATTCATGTTATTTTCATGGCTGCCAACACAATATCCATTCCGAAGCTCATGGATCATGGAGTAACTATGATATTCAACTCACAGTATTTAGGAAGTACATTATAGGCTATAGCTGTATAGATAGTTATTCCTCTGTTGGATCTGGCAAAGGTAACTGAAAAATTTCTGCACTGAATTCATTTTTTAAAAAAACGATGTAATCTTTTTAAAAAACATTTGCTAATTAATTTTTTTGGTTGCATTGGGCTTAATTGAGGCATGCGGGGTCTCTGCTGGGTCGTGCAGGATCCTTCATCACAGCACACAGACTCTCTAGTCGTGTTGCCTGGGCTCAGTAGTTGCGACACCTGGGCTTAGTTGTTGGGCAACATGTGGGATCTTAGGACTCAGAACAAGTAGTTGTCTGAACAGGTATCAAGTCGTCATTCCTTGCATTGGAGGGTAGATTCTTCATCACTGGGCCACCAGAGAAGTCCCTTTACATTGGATTCATGATGATAGAATCTACTGAAAACAGTGAGTCATGGGAATAGGTTGAAATATCAACATTATTATTATTATTTTTTGAAATATCAACATTAATGCAAGTATGGGAGAAGTAGATTTCTACCTTCACAGATGACTTTGAGGAATTCAAGAATTCACTGGAGAAAGTAAGTGCAGATGTAGTGGAAATAACAAGGAAGTTAGAGTTAGAAGTAGAGCCTGAAGATGTGGCTGAATTGCTACAATTGCATCATAAAGCTGAAATGAATGAGGGTTCATTCTCATGCGTGAGCAAAGAAAGTGGTTTCCTGAAAGAGAAACTGCTCTTGGTGAAGAAGCTATGAAGTTTATTGAAATGACAACAAAGAATTTAGAATACAACATAAAGTTAGTTGGAAAAAGCAGCAGCAGGCTGCAGAGGATTAACTCCAGTTTTCAAAGAACTTCTGCTCTGGTTAAATACACTGTTAAAGGGCACTGCATGCTCCAGAGAAATCTGTGAAAGGAAAAGTCAAACGATGTGGCAAACTTCATTGTTGTCCTTCAGCAACCACCATCCTGATCAGTCAGCAGACCTAGACACTGAGATAAGACCCTCCACCAGCAAAAAGATTTAGAATTGTGAAGGCACAGGTGATGCTCAAACTACTTTATTTTAGAAACAAATTGTTGTTAATGAAATTCTGTATATTATTTATTTAGTCGTAAAGCTATTGCATGTGTAACAGATGTCAGACAGTGTCAATTAAACTATATACAAAGTGGGAAATGAAAAATTTGTGTGATTCACTTTATCATGATATTCAACTTACTGCCCTGGTCTGGAACACAGCCTGGACTGTCTCTGAGGTTTTGCTCTATCTACATGGCTTTTGGTCTACATTTTCCATCTGGAACTAACATTGAGTTGGTTGTGTAGTAAGATGGTCAACGATCTACCGTTGAGACACAGTGAAGTATTCATCTCAAGACAGGATTCAGTTTTACTCCTACAAACAATGTAAGAAAACTCCTGTTATTGCATTTTCTGTACCACTTGATCCTGATTTATTTTAAAATCTGTCAGTTATTTGAATATATGAGGATATCCCAGCAATTTTTTGGTCAGGTTGATTATTCAGGATATGTTCAATCTTTTCACAGGTTTACAGTTCTATGAACACCTACATGACCTTCTAGAACTAACACCCCAAAAGATGTCCTTTTCATCATAGGGGATTGGAATGAAAAGGTAGGAAGTCAAGAGATTCCAGGAGTAACAGGCAAGTTTGGCCTTGGAGTACAAAATGAAGGCAGGAAAAAGCTATTTTGAGTTTTGTCAAGAGTACACACTAGTCAGAGCAAAAACACTCTTCCACCAAAACAAGAGAAGACTCTACACATGGACATTACCAGATGGTCAATATTGAAATTAGACAGATTATATTCCTTGTAGCCAAAGGTGGAGAACCTCTATACAGTCAGCAAATGCAAGACTGGGAGCTGACTGTTGCTTAGGTCATGAGGTCCTTATTGTAAAATTCAGACTTAAATTGAAGAAAGTAGGAAAAACCACTAGGCCATTCGGCTATGACCTAAATCAAATGTCTTATATTATACAATGGAAGTGACAAATAGATTTAAGGGATTA